>NW_026057578.1:77374326-77457747 GCF_023721935.1 Panthera uncia | reverse complement strand
TTTTATTTTATTTTATTTTATTTTATTTTATTTTATTTTATTTTATTTTATTTTTTGCTTTTTTTGGTAATATTTTATGAAGATAGGTATATCCCATCATTTTCCCTTCCTTCCTTCCTTCCTTCCTTCCTTCCTTCCTTCCTTCCTTCCTTCCTTCATAATTTCTACACACCAATGTCCAACTGAGCCAACCAGGCACCTCTATCCCACCATTTCTTGTTGGCAGAATTTTTCTCTTATGTAGGTTTTCAGGTGTTAAGTAATCCATGCTAGTTCGTTTGTTTATTTTGATAGCAAGAGTGTGCCTGAGCAGGGAAGGGGCAGAAAGAGAGGGAGAAAGAGAATCCCAAGCAGGCTCCACACTGTCTGTGCGGAGCCCGACTCAGGCTCTATCTCACAACTGTGAGATCATGAGGAGTCTGCTGCTTAACTGCCTGAGCCACCCAAGTGCTCCGGGTTTTTTGTTTTTTTTTTTTTTAAACTTGATTTGAGTTTTGGTATGATGCCTGTTAACACATATATTTATTTTTTCTCTTTTTTTAATTAACTTCTTTATTGTGGCACAAATATATATAAACATAAAACTTAACCATTTGTAACTGTACAGTTCAATGGCATTAAATATTTAATATTTTGTAACCATCACCACCACTGTCTATATTCAAAACTTTGTCACTATCCCCAACGAAAACACTGTACCCATTAAACAATAACTGTCCCTCCCCCAAGCCCTTGGTATTCTACATTTTGTCTATATATGTCTATTTTAGGTACCTCATTTAAGTAGAATCACAGTATTTGTCTATGTCTGGCTTATATTACTAAACACAGTGTTTTTGAGGGTTATCCATGGTATAGCATATGTAAAAAATTGTCTTTTTACAACTAAATAATATCCCATTGTTTGTGTATTTAATGTTTTCATTTCTACATTCATAAACATTGGAGTTGCTTCTACTTTTTTGCTATATATTGTGAATCATGTTTCCATGAACATGGGTGTACAAGCATATGTTTGAGTCCCTGCATTCAGTTTTTCTGTATATATACATAGGGGCAGATCTACTAGGTTATACGGTAATTCTCTAATTTTTTGAGTTATTGCCAAACTTTACTACAGCAACTGCAGTGTTTTACATTCAACCCATAGTACAGGGAGAGTCCCATTTCTCCCTATCTTTGCCAACACTTGTTATTTGTCCTAAAATTTTTTTTAGTCCTCCTAGGAGGTGTGAAGTAATATCTCACTGTGGTTTTAATTTGTACTTTTTTGCATTTCCTAATGACTAATGACTTTGAGCATCCTTTTGTATGCTTATTGACCTTTTGTATATCTTTTTTGAAAAAAATGTCTATTCAAGACCTTTGCCCATTTTGAATTGGGTTGCTTGGGAGATTTTAAAGTTTAGTAGTACTTATGGGGCATCTGGTGGCTCAGTTGGTTAAGCATCTGATTTCAGCTCAGTTCATGATCTGACCTGATAGTTTGTGAGTTCAGGCTTTGCATTGGGTTCTCTTCTGTCAGCACAGAGCCTACTTTAGATACCCTCTTCCCCTCTCTGTCTGCCCCATTAAAAAAATAATAATAACAGCAGTACTTTTTACATTCTGGATATTAATCCCTTATCAGATATATAATTTACATATATTGTCTCCAACTCTACGAGTTTTCTTTTGCTTTCTTTAAAGTATCCTTAGATTTGGGGGCACCTGCGCACTCAATGAGTAGAGCATAATCTCAGGAGTCATGAGATCAGACCCTATGTTGGGCGTAGGGCTTACTTTAAAAAAATAAATAGGGGTACCTGTGTGGTTTGGTTGTTTAAGCATCTGACTTTGACTCAGGTCATGATCAGGTTCATGAGTTTGAGCCCCACATTGTGCTCTGTGCTGACAGCTTGGAGCCTGGAGGCTGCTTTGGATTATGTGTCTTCCTCTTTCTCTGACCTTCCCCTGTGTGTGTGCGCGCTTTCTCAAAAATAAATAATAAAAACACTAAAAAATTTTTAAAAAATAAAGTATCCTTAGATGCACGAAAACTTAATTTTGATGGATTTCAGTTTATTTACTTTTTTGGTTATCTGTTTTTTTGGTGTCCTAATGATGAAACCATTGGCGAATCTAGTGTTGTGAAGATTCTCCCCAGTGTTTTCTTAGTGTTGTATTGTGTATTTATCTCCTGAGTTTAGGTCTTTGATCAATTTTGGGTTGATTTTTGTGTATGGTGTAAGGTAAATATATATCTTCATTTTTCAATTTGTGAATATCCAGTTTTCCCAGCACCTTTTGTTGAAAAGACTATCCTTTCTACATTGAATTGTCTTGTGAGTCTTGAAAATTAGTTGACGATTTATGTGAAAGTTTGTATCTAGGTGTTCTGTTCTATTCCATTGGTCTATATGCTAATACCATACTGTTCTAATTACTTTTATTTTCTTGTAGGTTTCACAGTTTTCTTTTTGAAAATTGTTTTGGCTTTTCACAACTCCTTGCAATTCCCTATGAATTTGAGGATTGACTTTTCCATTTCTGACCAAAAAGGCTCTTGGAATTTTGAAGGGATTGTATTGAATCTATATATCACTTTGGGTAGTATTTAACATCTTAACATGTTAAGTCTTCCTATCCATGAACATGGGATGTCTTTCCATTTATTTAAACTATAATTTCTTTCAGCAGTGTTTTGTAGTTTTCAGTATACAAGTCTTTTTCCTCTTTTATTAGATTCATTAAGTACAGTTGATCCTTGAGCAACATAGATTTGAATTGCCTATGTCCACATACACATAGGTATTTTATTAAAAAAATTTTTTTTTTGACATTTATTTATTTTTGAGAGACAGAGTGTGCAGAGAGAGGGAGACACAGAATCTGAAGCAGGCTTCAGGCTCTGAGCTGTCAACACAGAGCCTGATGTGGGGCTTGAACCCATGAATTGGGAGATCATGACCTGAGCTGAAGTCGGACTCTTAAACTGACTGAGCTACCCAGGTGCCCCCACATAGGTCGTTTTGATCAGTACAGTATGGTGAATGTATTTTCTCTTATGATTTTCTTAACATTTATTTTAAGAATGTGGTATATATTATATATAGCATACCAAATATGTGTTAATTGACTTTATGTTATTGATATTCTGGTTTATGTTGTTGGTTAGGCTTATGGTCAGCAGTAGGCTATTGATAGTTATGTTTCTGGGAGTCAGGGTTACACTCAGCTTTCTGACGACGCGGGATCAGCACCCCCTATCTTCTTCGTTGTTCAAGGATCAATTGTATTTTATTCTTTGTATGCTATTGTAAATGGAATTGCTAGATTAAATTCTTTGTCAGATAATTCATTGCAAGTATATGGAAACAGCTTAATTTTGCTTGTTGATCTGTACTCCGTTACTTTGTCTATTTGATTTTTAGCTCTACTACCTTATATGTAGGGTTTTTTTTGCATATAGGGTTGTGTCATTTTTGAATAGTTTTACATCTTCCTTTCCAATTTGGATGTATTCAGTTTTATGGGGTGGAGTCCAGTAACTGGCTAGAAGTTTGGTATAGTGTTAAAACACAGCGGTAAATAATGTGCATCCTTATCTTGTTCCTGATCCTATGTGAAAATGAGTCATTTATCATTGAGTATGCAGTTAGCTGTGGGGTTTTCATAAATATCCTTTATCATGTTGAGTTTATCCTCTGAGTGTTCTGAGAGTTTTTATCATTTAAGGATGTTGGATTTTGTCATTCTTTCTTTGTCAGTTAAGATGACTATGTTGCTTTTTTTCCGTTGGCTAACATGATATGTACAGTAATCGATACTCTTTTTGAACCACACTTGAATTCCTGAGATAAATCTCACTTGGGCACAGTGAATAATCCTTTTGGTATGCTCTTTGATTTGATTTCCTAATAGTTTCTGGAGGACTTTCTGTCACTTATGAAGTACTGCTTAGTAATTTTTTGTTCTTATGAAGACCTATAAGGCTTCATAGAATGATATAAGAAGTGTTTCCTTCTCAGAGCCACCTGGTTGACTCAGTCAGTTAAGCGTTCAGCTTTGGCTCAGGTCACAGTCTTGAGGTCCGTGAGTTCGAGCCCCACGTTGTGCTCTGTGTTGACAGCTCAGAGCCTGGAGCCTTCTTGGGATTCTGTGTCTCCCCCTCTCTCTGCCTCTCCCCCACTTGTGCACGTTCTCTCTCTCTCTCTCTCTCTCTCTCTCTCTCAAAAGTAAATAAACATTAAAAAAATAAGTATTTTCTTCTCCAATTTTATTGGGAGCGTTTGAGGAAATATTGATGTTAATTTTTTATGAAATGTTTGTTAGAATTCTTTGTTTAAGCCATGCATTTTAGTACTTTTTTTCATTGGGAGGTTTTTGATTACTGATTCAATGTCTTTTTTTTTTTTTTTTTTTGATTCAATTTCTTTTTATTTCTTCTTGAGTTAATGTAGGTAGTTTGCAAGGAATTCCTCCCTATCTTCTAGGTTATCTAATTTTTTAGTGTACTGTTGTTCATAGTATTAAGTTTGATAGTAATATCCCATTGGAATTTGTCGATTTAGCTATTTATATCTTTTTTTTTCAGTCTAGCTAAACATTTGAGAATCTTTTAGAAGAACCAACTATTGGTTTTGTTAATTTTCTGTTGTTTTTCTAATCTGTATGTCTATTTTATTTCTGTGCTTTTAGCTTTGGGTTATAAGGTATGGTTATAAGGTAATGTTATTATAAAAATATAATGTTTATACTATATTGCTGTAACCTGGACCTTTTATTAATAAATTACATCACTCTTTATTAATCTTTTTTAAAAAAGACCTAATTGTAGGAAAAAGAAAACTTCATAAATTTATCCTCTGCACCATTTTTAAGTTCTAATACATTCATATTGTTACGTAACAGATCTCTAAAACGTTTTCATCTTCCGAAACTGAAAATCTGATTTCATTGAACAAACATAAGGGTGTCATGCTGGCAGATCATGTGACTCTTGATCTTGGGGTCGTGAGTTTGAGACCCTTGTTGGGCATACAGTTTATTTAAAAACAAAACAAAACATTAAATCATTGAGCAACAAATCCTTTATTCTCCTTACAGCTCCTGGTAGCCACCATTCTACTGTTTCTATCGTTTTGACTACTCTGTATATTTCACATTAGTGGAATCTAATAGTATTTGTCCTTTTGTGACTGGCTTACTTCACTCAGCATAATGTTCTCATGGTGACCCATATCATAGCATGTGACAGGATTTCCTTTCTTGTAAGTTTGAATTATATTCCATTTTATGTATATGCCACAATTGTTTATTGATAGACATTTACTTTGCTTTTATCTTTTGACTGTTGTGAATGAATAATGTACAGTGTAAAATTAATATAGGTGTACAAATCCCTTCAAAATCCTGCTTTTAATTATTTTGGATGTATACCCAGAAGTGAGATTGTTGGGTCATATGGTAATTCCATTTTTTCTAGTAACCTTTAAAAAATTTAGAGTCTATCTTATTTGATTTCAGCATAGTCAGCCCAGTTCTCTTTTGCTTAATATTTGCACAGAATATCTTTTTACATCCTTTATCTTTTATCCTGTTTGTGTCTTTGGATATAAAGTGTGTCTCTCGTAGACCACATACAGTTGTGCCATGTTTTTAAAATCCATTCTAGCACTCTCTGTCTTTGATTGCAGAGTTTATACCATTTACATTAAAGTAATTATTCAAAGAGTGAATATACTTATGCCTTTTTTCTGTTTTTGTCTATATGTCTTAACAGTGTTTTTGTCTATTATTTCTGTTACACCCTTTTGTTGGTGTTGTTCCTGGTTGATTTTTTGTAGTGTTTGATTCTCATTTCCTTTTTCTTTAAAAAGATTCTGTAGATGTTGTGTTTGGTGTGGAAATTACAATTAACATCTTGAGATTCTTATAATCTAATTTGAATTTGTCAAATATTACACAAAATTTTGCTTGTATATAGCTCCTTTTCCCTCATTTTTATTATTGATATGACAACTTTCAACTTAATACATTGTGTGTACAGTTATTTACATTAGCAATAATTGTTTTTGCATTTCTTTTTTAAATCCTATAGCAAATAAAAGGTGGAGTTAGAAATGAAAACAATAGTAGCTTTTAATTTTCCTGTGTATTTTTCAGAGGTCTTAATTTCTTCACTGTTTAGCTTGTTTTCATTTCATTGTAAAGGACTTCCTTTAGGTTTTCTGGCAAGGCAGGTCTAGTTGTAGTGAACTCCTTTATTTTTGTTTATCCGGGAATGTACTAATTTCTTTCTCATAAAGATAGTTTTGCCAGTTATAGAATTCTCCATTGAAAGTTTTTTCTTTTAGCTTTTGAGTATATCATCCTACTTTCTCTGGTTTCCAATCTTCTAATCAGAAGATTAGGTACTTGCTGATACTCTTATTGACTGTCCCTTATATGTGGTACATTGTTTATCTCTGTTTTCAGGATTATTTTACTGTCTTTGACTGTTGACAGTTTGATTATGATAAGTCTTGCTCTAGGTTTCTTTGAGTTTACCCTACTTGGATGTGTTGAACTCCTTGGATTTGTAGATTCATGTTTTTCTATTAAATTTGGAGGTTTTCAGCCATTGTTTCTTCAAATATACTTTAGTCCTTTCTCTTCTGGGATTCCCATAATGAGTATGTTGGTAGGTTGTGGTTCTCACAGGTCCCTTAGGATCTATTTACATTTCTTTATTTTTTTTATTTCCTTTATTTTATTCCTTAAACTCAGCAATTTCAGTTTCATGACCTGAGCAGAAATCAAGAGTGGGATGCTTAACTGACTGAGCCACCCAAGTGTCCCTAGTTCTTTATATATTATGGATACTAACTTTTATGAGATAGGTCATTTGCAAATATCTTCTCCCTTCTGAAGGTTGCCTTTTAGTTTTGCTAATTGTTTCCTTGACCGAGCAGAAGCTTTTTATTTTGATGAAGTCCCAATAGTTTGTTTTTGCTTTTGCTTCCCTTGCTTCAGGAGACATAATTTAGAAAGAAGTTGCTATGGCTGACAGCAGATGAGATTACCGCCTGTGTTCTCTAGGATTTTAATGATTTCATGTCTCACATTTAGGTCTTTCATCCATTTTGAATTTATTTTTGTGTAAGGCATAATAAAGTCATGGACAAAAACCAGCAAGCTAAAGAAGAATTACATATTACTGTCCCCACAGCTATTTGACATAGGGGCATGGAGTGGGGAATGGGTAGCTGCTATCACACTGCAGGTTGAAATATGCCATTATTAACCACAATTTACTGGCTAGCCTTTCCCCTTGGAAGTGTGTCAGTGTGAAGGTTCAGACTGACTCCAGAGTTTCAGAGTGGTTGCATCAGACAGTTCTGTCTATATAACTGCTGTCAAGATGCAGACAGGGATCCCTGGCACTTTCTGCTTTACCATCTTTCCTGACTCCTTTTCCTCTTTTTACTTTGTGATAACTAATGAAGAAGAGTATGAACTGACTTCACACTGCAATCTTTTTAAGCTGTGTAATTTTAATTTTTTTTGTCTTTACTTTCTGAATTTGTTTTCATGATGTACACCTCTAAAAGAGCCTTCTATTTAAAAAAAAATTTTTTTTAATGTTTATTTTTGAGAGAGAGACCAAGCATAAGCAGGGGAGGGGCAAAGAGAGAAGGCTACAGAATCCCTAGCAGGCTCCACACTGTCAGTACAGGGCCACCCCTCAAAGGGCCTTATATATTTATAGGATTACAGGATTACGTAATTATCTTTCAAGGGTTTTGTCAGTAAAAGATAACCAGTAAGGTATTTGATTATGAAATTTGAGTCTATTATGGAAGTAACATTTTCTGAATGATCAAAGTGGCAGCAAGTCAGAAAGTTATTTTTTACTATGTTTTGTTACATTTTAATTAGGAAAAGTATAATTATACTTATAAGACCTATAAAAGCAATAAACTTAAAATTTTTTTTTTCTTTTACTGCTTACATTTATTCTTGAGAGAGAGAGAGAGACAGAGGATGAATGGGGGAAAGGCAGAGAGAGAGGGAGACACAGAATCCAAAGCAGGCTCCAGGCTGCAAGCTGTCAGCTCAGAGCACATCCAGGACTCAAACCCATGAACCCGAGATCATGACCTGAGCTGAAGTCGGACATTCAACCGACTGAGCCACCCAGGCACCCCTAAAAGCAGTAAACTTTTAATTGATTATTTACTTATCCTTCATATCAAATGATATAAATAGTGTAGCTTATAGAAAGTCACCCCAATGTGGAGGAATTACTCCAAAGTTATTTTACTACTTTTATTTTGTCTTCTGGTTCAGATTCTGTTGTGCATATATATCCTGATAGGGGAGATAGCATAAAAAAGTTCATATGTTTTATGCCTGAACAATATAAAAGTCAGTATTTTAGAACAGAAAAACATATATTTTCTGATGGAATTTTTATGTATAGAAAGTAAGTTGGATCCCTGAGATTTTTACTTTTGGAACCTTCAAATTGGGAATTACTGGCTTGCTCTTATTTGTTGCATATCTTGAATTTGCACTTTGCAGCTTGATGGCTTATTTTAAGGTGAAGATACTTATTTTACACGATATTGTAGTATTTAATGTTACACTTTCATTTATTATTCTGTTTAGTTTAAGGAGATTTTGTGTTTCTTGGTTTATTTCTATGTAGACGTTTATTTTAAGTGAGTTTCTATTATGTACTCTAGTAAAATGAACATCATATACTTTTTTTTTTTTTAAGAGAGAGAGAGAGAGACATATCGTGAGCGGGGGAGGGGCAGAGAGAGGGTGACACAGAATCCAAAGCAGGCTCCAGGCTCTAAGCTGTCAGCACAGCGCCTGATGCGGGGCTTGAACTCAGGAGCTGTGAGATCATGACCTGAGCCGAAGTCGGACGTTTAACTGACTGAGCCACCCAGGCGCCCTGAATACTTTTTTTTTAAATGTTTGTTTATGTTTGAGAGAGAGACATTGTGTGAGTGGAGGAGGGGCAGAGGGTGGAGGAGACACAGAATCCAAAGTAGGCTCCAGGCTCTGAGCTGTAAGCACAGACCCTGACTTGGGGCTCGAACCCAGGAGCCATGAGATCATGACCTGAGCCAAAGTCAGATGCTTAATCAACTGAACCACCCAGGCGCACCTGTATGAATACTTCATAACCATTTAATATGAAAAATATGTTACACTTAGAATAGTTAATTTGGATTTCTCTTCTGTTTGCAATTTATTTTATTTGCAACTACTTACATTTTAATACACTAATTTGTTTATATTTTAATGATCTATATTATAAATTTAATTGGAATCCTCTTTATACTTGGATTCCAGAAATTTTTTTTATTGTGTGCTTCCCTCTTGTGGCTGGAAAATTAAGCTTTGGTTTTTTTAGATAAGATAAAGCTCTGCTTCAGTGGAATTTTATTTTCATAATGTTATATACTGCCATTTATGATACATGATAATGAATATTTTCCCAACATATTAGAAAATATTGTTCCAACTGCTTTCTTGACTTTTAAACTAGAAGTTTTCTGTAGAACTTTTTGGTATCGGGTTGTTTATTAATGTAGTATAATTTGATTATTGTCTCTACCTTTATTTTATAGTTGAAACATTGTAGTCGGTATATACATGACTTATTTCCTTCACTCATCAAGAATTTGGATCCAGTGCCACTTAGACATCTCCTTAATCTGGTCTCAGCTCTTGAGCCAAGTGTTCATACTGAACAGGTAATATATTTAAAGCATTACGTAATGGTGGGTGTTTTTTTTTTTTAATACAAAATTTGTTTGTGATGCAGATAATTGGTAGGTTTTTAATGTTCACGTTTCATTTAGGCAAAAGAATATTAAATTTGTTATGAAACGCTAATTTCAACCTCTCTCTTTTTTTGAAAGACCCTATACTTGGCGTCGATGTTAATTAAAGCATTATGGAACAATGCACTAGCAGCTAAGGCTCAGCTGTCTAAACAGAGTTCTTTTGCATCATTATTAAATACTAATCTTCCCATTGGAAATAAGAAAGGTTAGTAAAGTGTGATGTATTTTTTAAAGTAATATTTCTCCATAATTCAAACTTGAAGCAGTTTCTTCTCAGTATTAACTTCAAAATAAGTTTGAGATGGGAGGTAGGGTATTTGTTAAAGGGTTAATAAATAGTGGTTAGCTAATATTTTTGGTTTACTCTTCAAGTAAAGAACAGTAATGAAGTTGTAGTAGTTATTGGATATTCTCTCATTAGTTCTTCCCATGGGGTGGGGGGAAACCATTTCCTAATAGCTTTGGAGCTTTTGGTTAGAAAACAAACAACATACTTTGTTTTAGAAACAATTTAAAAAAAAATTTTTTTTTAACGTTTTATTTATTTTTGAGACAGGGAGAGACAGAGCATGAACAGGGGAGGGGCAGAGAGAGGGAGACACAGAATCTGAAACAGGCTCCAGGCTCTGAGCTGTCAGCACAGAGTCCGACGCGGGGCTCGAACTCACGGACCACGAGATCATGACCTGAGCCGAAGTCGGCCGCTTAACCGACTGAGCCACCCAAGCGCCCCTTAGAAACAATTTTTATAGCAGATCATAGTGGTACAATTCTCTGTGTTTTCTAATTCAAAAGTTGTCTCACTTCAGGTATTTTATGGGTTTTATGGAAAGCTTTCCAGAGCTTTCTAAAACTTTATCAACTTTACCCCATTTTTTGGTCTCCTGACATCATATAACTATGTTTTTATTAAGGATTTTCCATTCAGGCACACACAACTACTATTGTAGGTGTTAGGGACTTTATTATTTCAGGTTTCTCTGCCTGTATTTTGTTGATTTTGTGATAATAATCAGAGCAGTTGATAATCTTCCAGAGAAGATCAGTCACTTAGAATATTTCCCTCCTGTTTTTTCCTTTTCCTTCAGAGGAAGAAGAGCTCAGAAGAGCAGCCCCATCACCTTGTAAGTTGAGTCTTAGAAATGCATGGCAAGATGACTTGTAGTTTTGTTTTCATGATCACATAGAATTCATTTTATGTAATATATTTGTATCAGGGCTATAAAGTTTTTTTGAGTAGATATGAACACTTAACTGGCTATCCATCTTATTTTCAATTGAAATCATCTATGTCCTCTTGAGAGATAATTAATGAATGTTAACATATTTCCAGATTATATTTTTTGGCTATTTAGCACAAAGGTTTTATAAATGGAAGAATCAAAGGATTGTGTCATTCTCATAAATTCCCATGTTAATACAAATTAAGAGTAACAATGTAAAATCTGTTTAATATAGGGTCACCTGCTGCTAGTCCTCAAAGCAGTGATAACAGTGATACACATCAAAGTGGAGGCAGTGACATTGAAATGGATGAGCAACTTATTAATAGAACGAAACATGTCCAACAACGACTTTCAGACACAGAGGTATGAAAACAGTTTTCCCCCCACTTTAACAAGATTTTTGGATTTTGGGGATTTTATCATGTTTATCCTTTGAACTGGAAATATAAACATAGTCCATGTTCAGGCCTCTTCTGTAAGTAGTTATTGTTAAGGTTCTTTAAATTTTGTGTGTTTTAATTCTATTGTATATTTTTTAGAGGAGTCTGTCATGATTACAGCAGACTCTTTTTTTTTTTTTTTTTTTAAAGGAAAGTTTGTTTTACATTAACAGAGATGGGTGTGGGAGGAAAGTTAAAGTGTCACTTTGCAGACAGGGCTAATGTTTCTGCGGTGATGGGTTTGCACTTCATTTTTTTTATTTTAGAGAACATGTGCACTTGTGCAAGTGATTGGGGGAAGGACAGAGAGAGTCCATAGTGAGCCTGGAGCCCGACACCAGGTTTGATCCCACAACCCTGGGATCATTATCTGAGCTGAAATCAAGAGTTAGATGCTCAACTGACTGAGACACCCAGGTGCCCCTTGCGTCAACCTTTTAAAAAGTCAGGGTGTTCATGTCAGTTACTTTTTTCTTACTAGTTTAAATATTTATTTAAGTCTGTTTCTTTCTAAATCTAGGAATCTATGCAGGGAAGTTCTGATGAAACTGCCAACAGTGGTGAAGATGGAAGCAGTGGTCCTGGTAGCAGTAGTGGGCATAGCGATGGATCTAGCAATGAGGTGAATTCTAGCCATGCCAGCCAGTCCGCTGGGAGCCCTGGCAGTGAGGTACAGTCAGAAGACATTGCAGATATTGAAGCCCTTAAAGAAGAAGATGAAGATGATGATCATGGTCATAATCCTCCTAAAAGCAGTTGTGGTACAGATCTTCGGAACAGAAAGTTAGAAAGCCAAGCAGGCATTTGCTTAGGGGATTCCCAAGGCCCATCAGAAAGAAGTGGGACAAGCAATGGAACAGGAAAGGACCTGGTTTTTAACACTGATTCAATGCCTTCAGTAGATAATCGAATACGAATGCTAGATGCCTGTTCACACTCTGAAGATCGAGAACATGATATTTCAGGGGAAATGAATGCTGCTCATATAGCACAAGCATCTCAGGAATCTTGTATTACACGCACTGGGGACTTTCTTGGGGAGACTATTGGGAATGAATTATTTAATTGTCGGCAGTTTATTGGTCCACAGCATCACCACCACCACCACCACCATCATCATCACCACCATGATGGGTAAGTCTCCTTAAAAATAGGTTGTATTGTGGTGCTTGGCTGGCTCAGTTCATAGAGCATGCGCCTCTTGATCTTGGGGTTGTGAATTTGAGCCCCATATTGGGCGTAGAGATTACTTAAAAAATAAATGTTTACCAAAAAAAGTCTATTTCCTTTAGGGAACCAATTACAGCTTGTGTTTATTGAATTGCAGTATATTCTAGATTAGTGCAAGTAAGAATATAATGTAAATTCAAAAGCATGCTGTAAGTATATAATTGTTAATTTGCTTCTGGGCACATTTTAAAAAGCAAAATGGAATAGGTGACATTAATTTTAATTATGAGTTTTATTTAAAGCAGTAATATCTAAAATGTCTATATGTAATCAGTAAAAAAACAAAGATATTTTTCTTTCTTTTGTAATAAGGCTTCAATATTCTGTGTATGTTTTATATTTACAGCGCATTTCTGTTTAGATCAGCAACTTTTCAATGTGTGCAATGACCATAGTGGCTAGTTGCTATCATATTGGACAACACAGATCTAGATCTTTATCTCCTTGTAATAATTACCTTAAAGCAGTTATAAGATTGCTTGTGGAAACTCCATTAAATTGTGATCATTAAAAGGAAATTTTACATGCATCTTAATTTTAGGGTATGAATAAGGATAAAGCTTTTTGAGTATTTGTGACATACATTTGTGGTAATTAAAAGTAAGTGATTCTGTCACTAGGTGTTATTGGGGAAAGTACTTAATTTTTGTGTCAGTCATTTTCTCATCTATAAAATAGGAACATTAGTACTTACCTCTTGGGTTTTAATGTGAACATTTTATGGGCCGATGTACTTGGTACATAATAGATCTCAATATATGTTAGCTCCTGTTTATTACCGTCATATAAGTAGTAAATTTTAATTGACAATAAAATACAAATATGTGGTTTATCAGTATTAGTTTTCTTAACACTTGGCAGTGTGTCAGGACTTTCAGAATTCAGTGTGGTTGTTTGGGAGAACTATATATCCATATATTTACTACTTTATTTTCTTTGCCTTTATTTCTTATTACTAATCCATATGAATTTAAGGTGATGTCTCTCAATCTTGGCAGTATTGACATTTTGGATCAAATAATTCTGTGTTTTGAATTTGCAGCAATGTGAATGTATTATAGGATGTTTAGCATCATCCTTAATCTCTATCTCTAGATGCCAGCAGCATCTCCCACCTTGTGATAACCAAAAATATCTCTAAACATTGCCCAGTGTCCCCCTGTAATTGAGAACCAGTGGTTTATAGTCTGACGTTTTACATTCAAAGTTCTTCCCAGGATAGCTTATAAGGAAGACAAAGCAATTAGTTTGTAAAACTGAGGTGAAATATATTCATTTTGGCACATTGCAGATCTTTTAGTTTTCATACCCACAACAATTCCCTACTTCACAATTTTCATATTAGCACCTACAATTTTCATATTAGCACTTCCCATGTTCTCTGTGCAGGGTACCTCTTGTGAATCTCTAAATTAATCCTGACCATTTTTTCTTTGTGTTATTTTTTATCTTTTTTGTTTTCCATCCTTAAAGTACCCAGTATGGTATGTTTCAGAAGTAAATTGCTTACTAGGTATTGTTTTAATAGGAGTTTACATTGAATAAAAGTCTCCTGGTTAATAACCACATCTAGATTGCAGCCTTAAAATGAAGTATTTTCCTGGTTGTAATCTCATTCGATTTTGGAGTTGTACAGAGTTTCACATTGTGGTTTGAGTTCAGAAAATATGTAACAGTGAGTTTACAGATTTTCCCTAAAATTATCTTTGAGTTGGTTTTAGTGAAGTGTGTTGATGGGTCAGACAATATGTGGGTATATTGTGTAATTAATTTAAAATTCTGACATAGTGGGGTTTTCAGTTTTTGAGACAATTTTTGTGTGTTTCACAACATGTGTTTTAACTTTGTGCTTTTCTCTGTGTTAATAGGCATATGGTTGATGATATGCTAAGTGCAGATGATGTCAGTTGCAGTAGCTCCCAGGTCAGTGCAAAATCAGAAAAAAATATGGCTGATTTTGATGGTGAAGAATCTGGGTGTGAAGAGGAACTAGTTCAGATTAATTCACATGCAGAGCTAACATCTCATCTCCAACAACATCTTCCCAATTTAGCATCTATTTACCATGAACATCTTAGTCAAGGTAAGGTTTTGTAGTAAGTAAAATATTTACTTTCTTTAAAACAATTTATATTGATAAAAGGATTCAATATTTAATGTTATACATGAATATTTTTGCCAAATCATGTGTGTGGTTTGTTTTCTTTCCTAGGGAATGAAATTATTATGAATACTCCATCATGAATATAAAGGCTACATTTGTATCAAGAGATATTTAGCTAGGGAAGGAAATACATAATATATAAAATTATAGTCTTGTATGTTAAAAAACAAATGGCTGTATTAAATTTTGTATTTAGAAATCTAAGGAGCTAAAAGGAAATTACACAGGGTCATATGTTCTATGAGTCCATTTATGTAAAATGTCTAGCATAGTCTTTAGTGAGTAGAAAGTAGATTAATGGTTGCCTTGGGCTAGGGAGGGTTGGGAGGATATAAGAGTAGAGGTAACTGCTACAGGGCAAGGTGTTTCATCCGGAGTGATGGAAATGTTCACAAAATGATGGTTCTAATCATTTCAAATCATTCTTTAAAAAGTGATAGGAGGGGCGCCTAGGTGGCTCAGTCGGTTAAGCGTCCGACTTCAGCCAGGTCACAATCTCGCGGTCCGTGAGTTTGAGCCCCGCGTCAGGCTCTGGGCTGATGGCTCGGAGCCTGGAGCCTGTTTCCGATTCTGTGTCTCCCTCTCTCTCTGCCCCTCCCCCGTTCATGCTCTGTCTCTCTCTTTCCCAAAAAAAAAAAAAAAACGTTGAAAAAAAAAAATTAAAAAAAAAAAAAAAGTGATAGGAAATGACCATACTTGGAAGAATGGAGGTTAGAGGAGGTTAAAGAATAATAGAAGAAAAAGGAAAGGGAGACAAATTAAGAGGGAAAAATAGTATTAGAATTAGCAGTTTAAAGGTTCAACTTCCTGAAACTAATGGAACATTGTAGAGTACACTTCAAAAAAAATAAAGTGCTATATACACTTAAAAAATTAAAATAGGGGCACCTGATCAGTCAGTTAAGTATCTAACTTCAGCTGAGGTCATGATCTTGTGGTTTGTGAGTTTGAGCCCCACATCAGGCTCTGCGTTGACAACTCAGAGCCTGGAGCCTGCTTCGTCTCTTTCTCTCTCTCTCAAAAAAAAATAAACATGAAAAAATTTTTTAAAAGTTAAAATAAAGGTCCAACCTCATGCTTTTTAAGGTACTATCAGCCCCTGCTAGCCTAGGAAATGGATTTTGGTGTACCAGTACAGACTGAGTAAACCTGATAGATAGGTTTATGTTAAAAAGCCATAATCAAATTTAGAGATATAACTTATGGACTTTGGCAACAGTTTAATTGATTTCAAATGTTACGTGTGCATGATGTAGATAAGGGTATCTTGACTTTTTTTTATTGTTGTGTTATTGTGGTTTTTTGAGAAATGAATAGATTAAGTAAGATTGAGGTCAGTTGAATTTGATACCATATTTACTAAATTTTCACCATTATTTTTATTCTATTTTCCTTTTACTCAGTATTGTACCTATTTTTTACTATATGAAGTTAGAAATTGAGCAGAATTATTATGTATATTAATGCTTTCTGAGTCTACCTTGTATAACTATTTAGTACTATGAAGAACTTTTCAACACAGTAACACAATTCAGTTTAAAAATAGGCAAAAAGAAAAAAAAGTGGGGGGGGGGTCAACGGCTCAGTCAGTTAAGTGTCTGATTCATGATCTCAGCTCGGTCTTGCTCTCACAGTCATGAATTCAAGCCCCATGTTGGGCTCTGTACTAGGCGTGAAGCAAAAGATTTGAATAGTTAAAAGAAGATACAGAAATGTGGTCAATAAATACATGAAACTGATGCTTAATATCTCCAGTTACCTGGGAAATGCAAAAAATTACTACCACAATGCAGTACTACTATATACCTACTGTAATGGGTAAAATTAAAGACTAACGATACTAAATGACACTAACTTCTAGAGCAACTAGAACTCTCTGTTGCTGTTGAGGAGTATGAATTAATTCAGTTGATTTGGGACCTGTTACAACAGTTTCTTATCAAGTTGAACATGTATCTCTCCATATGACCCAGCAATTCCTATTCTGGTTTATTTACCCGAGAAATGAAAACATACGTACACAAAAAGATTGTACATTGAATGTTCATACCTGTTCCAGAATAATTTCAACTGGAATTAACTGGTATATTAACAAAATATGGTATGTTTATACAAAGTAATACTACTCATTAATAAGAAGGAAAGAACTAATACATGCAACATAATGGGTAAATATCAACATTCTAAGCAAATGAAATTAAAAGGGTGTACTACATACTGAGTATCACTAAAAGCAATTCTGGAATGTTCAAAAGTACAGTAAAACCTTGGTTTGCAAGCATAATTCATTCCAGGAACATGCTTGTAATCCAACTCGTATATCAAAGCAGATTTCAGGAACCATTGGCTCAGTTGTGATCATGTGACATTTGGTGCCACATACTATTTGTGTTGCAAGTTAAAATTTATTAGAAATGTTTGTTCATCTTGTGGAACACATGCAGAACAAATTACTCACAATCCAAGGTTTTATAAATTAGTTTATAATGATTGAAATCTTCTTAATGATTACCTAAGGTTTGGTGGTAGAGAATGATTGTAAAAGGTCACAAGGGAACATTTTGGGGTGATAGGAATGTTTTATATCTTGATTATGTGTTTACATTACACTTTAATAAAATTAAGCTAAAAAAGAAATACTAAAACAAAACCACCAAAAGACAGGCCAAGGACTGGGAGAAATATTTGGAAATTATGTATCTCATAAAGAGCTTATGTCCAGAATATGCAGGAACTTTTACAACTCAGTAGTAATTTAGCAAAGAGAGAAGATACACAAATGAATGATAGCACATGAAAAGATGCTAAAACATCATTAGTCATTAGGGAAATGAAAATTTTAAAAAATACTTGTTTATTTGAGGGACTCCTGGGTGGCTCAGTTGGTTAAGCATCCAACTCCTGATGTCAGCTCAAGTCATTGTCTCACAGTTTGTGAGTTTGAGCTTACACAGAGCACAAGTGAGTTTGAGCAGAGTAGAGCCCCTTGTGTGACCGGATCCCCCAAATGGGAGATCATGATCAGAGCCAGAATCAAGAGGGACACTTAACTGACTGAACCACTTAGGTCTCTTACCAAATGAAAATTTTTAACTTTTTTTTTTTTTTTAATGTTTATTTATTTTTGAGACAGAGACAGAGCATGAGTGGGGGAGGGGCAGAGAGAGAGGGAGACACAGAATCGGAAGCAGGCTCCAGGCTCCGGGCCATCAGCCCAGAGCCTGACGCGGGGCTCGAACTCACGAACCGTGAGATCGTGACCTGAGCTGAAGTCGGACGCTCAACCGACTGAGCCACCCAGGCGCCCCGCAAATGAAAATTTTTAAATCACAATGAGATTCTACTGCACACCTATTAGAATGGCTGAAATTAAAAAGAGTGACCCTGCTGATGTATTGTGGGGATGTAGAGGAACAGGAACTGGTACTCTAATAAACTATTGTTGGGAATGTAAAATGGCACAAACATTTTGGAAAACAGTTTGGCAATTCTTCACATGTTAAATACACATTTATCTTGTGACTCACCAATTCCAGTTTACTGAAGAGAAAGGAAAGCATGTGTCCATATAGACTTGTTACACAGATGTTTATGGCAGCATCATTCATATTAGCCAGAGCCTGGAATCTCTCAAATGTCTATTAACTGTTGAATATAACCAAAATGAAGTATTTCCATATATACTGTAATTAAAATGAATACTATATGTGCTTTGATATTGATGAACCTCAAAACATATTTTGGTAAGTGAACAAATTCAGATGTAAGGCTACACAAATTGTATGATTCCATTTACAAAAATTTCTAGAAAAGGCTAATTTATGTGGATGCAAAAATGGATTAGAGCTGAGGAATGTGATAGGAATTGTAATTAGGTATGAAGGAATGTTTTAAGGTGGTGGAAGTGCTTTAAACATTAGTGTTGATGGTTGTACAATTCTTGTTTCAATGAAATCAATGTATATGTACAATTAAATAGGGAAATTTCATGGTAAAGCTGTTCAAAAAAACAAGCATTTTTACTTATTAGAACCAGTGAAAATCTATGTAGCTTGGCACACAAAGCCTAAATTATTACACTAGAATCTTTGCATTTAGTTGAATGTTGTAGGTAAATCATCTTTGGTACAACTTTTTAAATGTAGGGGTATAAAACATTATACAGAAGGTAATTTAGAATAATGTTTCTTGGCTATAAAATTATTCCAAGAAAATTATCTTTATGCTTAATTTGAGTTTCAAGCATTTATATATAGTTCACTTGACATGTGAAAAACATAGTTACTAGAAATAATGAAGAGACTATGAGAAGAAAACTCTTCTTAAACTTTAGTCTTATCAATCTCTAAGCAACACTGCAGCTCACAAAGCAACTGTTGTGTTAATCTTGTATTGTTTTTATTTTGTGGTGTAAAAATAAATTGTTACACTTTACTTTGGATTTGTTAACATTACGAATGCTATAATTCACAATTTCAGTCAGTTGCATTCCTCTATAGTGTGTTATATTTCATCCCTTCAGGACCTGCAGTTCATAAACATCAATTCAACAGTAATGCTGTGACAGACATTAATTTGGATAACGTTTGCAAGAAAGGAAACACTTTGTTGTGGGATATAGTTCAAGATGATGATGCGGTAAGTTACTTAATAGAATGAAAAGGCTACAAAATTACACCAAAATGCAAACAGGATAAACTAACTTTACGTATATACATTTTTTGTAGGTTAATCTTTCTGAAGGATTAATAAATGAAGCAGAGAAGCTTCTCTGTTCCTTAGTATGTTGGTTTACGGATAGACAGATTCGAATGAGATTCATTGAAGGTTGCCTTGAAAATTTAGGAAACAACAGGTAAATGGGAATTTAAAAAAAATTTATATAGTAAAGTTCCTTTTGTGTATTCTTTACTGACTATGGTATGTTGGATTCATAGCATTTAATGAAACATTACCAACCAAAATTTTTGTTTTTTTTTTTTAAGTGTGGTTTTCTTACTAGGTTCGAAGATTTTTTACCTCATAGTGTTCTTTTTTTTTTTTTTTTTTTTAAATTAGACCTTCTTTTTCGGCACTTGTGACACCCTTGATTAGATATCCTGCAACAGAAACAAAGTAATAATAACAATACTTTCTTCTTGATTCTGGAAACATAGTGGTAACTGCTGTGTTTTCAAATTTCAGTTAAATGTTCTTGAGCTGTTTCATATATAAAACAACCTAAATAAGATAAATGAAGTTAAACTTAAGTGAAATGCAAACATTTTGATAATGGCATTGTTCTTCCATCTGGGTCGATCTTTTATGTCTTGACTTGTGTCATGCATAAAGAATTAGGCTGGGGGTTTTTTCTAGTTTGAATTCTGCCATGTACTTCTTACTTGGGCTAAGATGATTACCGCAATTTTTGATTTTCAGTTCTTTTTCATTGGTATAGTTTCAGGTTTCTTTTCTCTTATACTGCTTTGGTAATGCCATCTCTATTATAGGGCATTCACTTACTAATTGAATGTATTGTATTCTGTTCTGTTCATACAATGTTTTCAGCACCCTCTGCCTAAGCCTGATACAAATATTTAATTTTACTGAATGCTTTAATAAGCTTTAAAGTTTAAATGCTATAAACTTTTTTTTAAAACTCAGTTGAATTAGAAAAAGTATGTGTGACAGTTTCTGCTTTTTCTTTTAAACGGTTATATAGTTTGAACAGTTTCTTCATGCAGGTATAAGAAACCACTTAATAAATAGACCTCTGTTAGCACATCAGTTACATCACTTGACATACATTCTTTAAAAGGAATGCTTTTAATGGCTAGATTAATTTTTTTTAATTTATGTAGGTAGTATAGCAGTTAATTTTAAAATGTTAATTGTCTTTTAGACGTCTTTGTGAAACCAGTAAACAGTTTTTTTAAGTGGTTGTGACAGTCTGTATTTCCCATATGTGCATCTGCATACCCTAAGACCCAGCAGTTCCACTGCTAATTCCAGCAGTTCCACTGCTAAGTATGTGCCTTACAGAAAGACATCCAGATGATTGCCAAAATGCACATTCAAGAATGTCCGGGGGCACCTGGGTGGCTCAGTTGGTTGAACGTCTGACTTCAGATCAGGTCATAATCTCACGGTTCGTGAGTTTGAGCCCCGCGTCGGGCTTTGTGCTGACAGCTCAGAGTCTGGAGCCTGCTTCGGATTCTGTGTGTGTCTCTCTCTCTGCTCCTCCCCTGCTCACACTCTGTCTCTCAAAAATAAATAAAGATTTAAAAAGTAAAGTAAAAAGAAAAGAATGTTCATAGGTGGGGTGCTTGGAGTGGCTCAGTCTGTTAAGCATCCAACTTTGGCTCAGTTTGTGATCTCACAGTATGTGAGTTCAAGCCCCACATCGGGCTCTTTACTGTCAGTGCAGAGACCACTTCTGATCCTCTGTATCCCTCTGTCTCTCTGCCTCTCTCACCCCCCCACCCCACCCCCTAAATAAATAAATAAATAAACAAACAAACAAACAAACAAACAAACTTAAAAAGAAAGTTCATAGTAGCATTATTCAAAATAACTGAATAGTCTTTATATAGCTATCCAAGTGTCAAAAAAGAGTAGAAAGGAAAACTAAATGGTGGACTCTTTGTTGAATGACATTATAGCAGTAACATTGAATGAACTACAGCTGCATGGAATAGTATGGATGAACTTCACAGATACAATGTTGAGTGTAATAAGCCAGATATAAGAGAGTGTATCACGGTTACTCTATTTATGTAAGGTTTAAAAACAGGAAAATGATTGTATTTAGTAGTCAGGATAATGGTTACTATTGGGTTATGTAGTGACTAGAACAGAGGCACAATGAAAGCCAGATGTATGTTGGTAGTGATTTATTTCTTGATGGGGGTGCTCATCATACAGATATGTTCACCTCCTATTCTCAGTTATTAGGTATACACTTTTTCCATGTATACTTCAGTAAGACTGTGTGAAATATGAAACATCATGCAGCCTTGAAAGATTTTTTTTTAAAGATCATATCAATATAGAGGCATATAATTACAGGCTTGTCTGTTAAAAATTGCAAGCAATATGTGAGACTATAAAATGGTTAATTTTGAGAGAATTGAGTACTTTTTTTCTTCCTTATGCTTTTTGATTTTCTTATTTTTCCACAGTCATCACATCATTTAAAAGTAGGAAAACTTAAAAGGGACAGAAGGAAAAATAAGTGTGTAAAACGGAAAATAGTCAATCTGGATTTTTTATTAAGCTTTAATTTGTCCACTCCCAGATTAGTTGAAATTAAAGCATTTTTCCTTTGTTCAGTTCCTGTATCCTGATACAGTTACTTAATTAATGCTTTATTGAGTATGTTGTAAACATGATTACTGTGTTGCATTTAATTTTGCCCTCAAACTTGACTCTTCAGATGGTTGCTGTATCATGCTAGTTTTGTAGTGAACGATAGTCATATGTGATAATATTTAGAGCATAATGGCATTTTTTAGCATAGGAAATACACACCACATCCAGTGTATACCAGTTAAACTTACCAACATTATTATGCAAGTTGAAAAATTTTTGTACATCATTGGTCTGGGTTTCTTGATAAACCAGTGGTTTTCAGTGGGAGTGATCCCCCCCCACCCCCACCCCGGCAATATCAACCAAGATATTTTTTGGTCATTAACACTAATGAATGGTATTAGATGTATTACTACAGGCCAGGGACGCTGCTAAATATCCATCAATGCAGAGAACAGCCTTTCCACAACAAAAGGATTACCTGGTCCAAAATAGTCAGTAGTGGCATCTGAATTATAGAAACCCTAAAGAATATAAGAATTCTTTTTCAAATCTAGCCCCTGGGTTTACCATCAGAAAGGAGTGTTGTATAAGGATGCTAATATTAATGGTAAAGCTCTTCCTTATGTTGAAACAAATGGGCCGCTGCAACCTTATTTATCATTTTCCTGACATTTGACAAAAGAACACAGAAGTCTACTTCTTGGTGATGTCAGTTTTTTATGTACTTAAGGAAGCTTTATCTTTTTATTTTCTCTGTACTAACTTTTATATTTTCTTTGCAGTTCCTTACATGGTTTATAGACCTGTCAGCATTGTTTGTTTTTCCTTTTCTGTGGTCATATTCCAATTTATTTGATAAAATGAATCTAGCTTTTGGGGCACCTGGGTGGCTTTGTTGGTTCAGTGTCTGACTCTTGATTTTGGCTCAGGTCGTGATCTTATCGTTTGTGGGATTGAGCCTTGCATTGGGCCCTGCACTGACATCATGGAGCCTACTTGGGATTCTTGTTTGTCCACATGTGTGCACTCGCTCGCTCTCTCAACTATAAAACATTAAATAAACATTAAAAAAATAAACTTAGCTTTTTTTTTGAACAGTAATATGGGCCTATTCTCAGGAAGCATAGAGATCTGAAAAAGAAAATTAAAGCCTTCTATAAATCGCCCATAATTCTACCATTTATATGGAACCATTGTAAACACTTTTTTTAGATGCCTTGCCTAGTCTCTGATATGCAGCATGTGTGTGCTTTGTGCACATTTAGCCTCAGGCAGATTGTTTTATAAGACACAGAAGAACATTTCAAGAGTGCAGGAAGTTAAAAGTTACAGAAACACACAGTAGACTGCTTTGCAGAATGTTTTCATAAAGTGAGAGCGTGAGGCAGATGGTAGCTCCCACAATGAAAAGTCCATTTCTTTTCGGGCTTGTCTCCAAGGCTGGGTGAGATAAGACTGCTGTCCATTGAGTAGGATGGATTTAGGGGTTGGGTTGTAATCAGCCCCTTTGGTTTTTTATGTTTATTAGAAGGCATTTCCTGTACCTAGGCACCCCCTGAAGATTTGTGTCCTCCCAAGAATTGAATTGAGACTGGAATTCTGTCTCCTATGCTATTCTTGATCCTGTGTATGTACTTTATCACATATGCTTAAAATTTTTGCCTTTGTGTACAAAAGATGTCTTTAGTAAAGTGATCATGTATCAGGGGCCCTGTTTATATAAATAAAGGTTTGTATAATTAACAAATGGATGGTACTATATACTACTTTTGTTTTCTCCTCTATAAAGACTATATTACATATAGCATTTCATGTCAACTTTTGGTATATACTATAATTTATAATGACTGAAAAATAATTTTGTAGAATGCATCAGTCTTAAAACATGTAGTCCAGGATTAGGAAAAAATCATTCAAGCATAACTTTGTGAATAACATCAGCAAACGTGTTCATTCTGCTAAGGCAACATAATATTTTATTGGTGGTAATTACAGGAATATCATACTGTTGCCTAGTAATAAGCTTCTGGTAACAGCAGTAACTCTTGGATTGAAGCAAAGAGCTAGGGCATTTTAGGGTAAAACATCTTTTATTAAGTCTAAAATTAGTGTCTTGTTACTCTGGATCGTTGAACCATTTTATCCTTAAACACATTGTTGCTTATGATTGTGTTTTGGTATTTGAAATTTTCACCCTTAGAAGAAATTGTGAAATGCAGGTTTAAATATAACAGTCCTTTTTTTTATGTTGAGTTTTGTAAGCATATCACCAATCAAAACTGGGCAAAAAAGTTGGTAAGTCAGTTTAGCATGTAGTTGTTACAGGAAAAAAATCTACAGTATAATTTTAATTGTAACAGGTTGGTGTATATCTTGTGACAAAATTTTAACATTGAAATATAAATTATTATCATCACCAAATTGTCTTCCCTGATTTTGTAACTATGTTAATAATGTTCAGTCTGTAATCACTTTATATCATTTTTTCCTTTTAAATTTAGCAGTTTAAATAAAAAGTATTATTTTGGGATTATTTAGATCATTTGATCCAGATTTGGTCATTTCTTAGAAACTATTAATAGTGCTTTAAATGTATGTATTTTATGTTCTTAGGAAATTAAAAAAATTTTTTTTAATGTTTATCTTTGAGTGAGACAGAGCGTGAGCGAGGGAGGGGTAGAGAAAGAGGGAGACCAAGAATTCACAGCAGGCTCCAGCCTCCGAACTGTCAGCACAGAGCCCAATGCAAGCCACAAGATCATGACCTGAGTGAAAGTCACACACTCCACTGACTGAGTCACCCAGGCACCCTGATCAACTTTTAAAGAAATGTTTTAGTCCTATAAAATGTAATCTCTCCCTGATAACTCACAGTTTATAAATTGTCCTATTTTTCTGCACTCCTATTTTTGGTTATTCAGTTATATGAACCATACCATTATCCATCCACTCATCTAAACCAGTATCTACTCAACCCCTGGCTCCCTATGCATTATTGTCAAGCAACATTACATTTCATGAAATGAAAACATGTTTATTGTAAAAAATTTGGAAAGTAAATTTAAACAGTCTAAACCTTTAACACCATTGACTGCAAGAAATAATAAGATTTTCAGAAAATATATACCTATTGCACACTATAAGACTTGTCAATGTCTTCATAAAGTAAGATATATCTCTTTCTAGATTTTGTTTCTTTGTATTTTAAAACCATTGTTAAAATCACTGGGCAAACAATTTTGAAATTTGCTTTTGTGATTTTAGATGAAAATTTTGTAGCTATGTTAATTTTCAGTCTGTAATCAGACTGAAATTTTTTTTTCTTTGTGATATCTCTTACTGATTTTATGCTTATAAAACCTCAGGTCAAGTTAATATGTATCTTTTCATTCTATTTTTTTATATCTTAATTTTTCTAAAATTTTGTCAAGAGCTTTTAGATAAAAAATCTAAAATTGATTGCTCCTGATTCTCCATGGTCCATTTTTCCAATTATCATTATTGTGCAACTTGTTGAAAAATATTAAAAAGTTTAATGTTAAAAAACACACTTAAATATTTAAATGTTTTTAAATATTTAAAGAATATTTACTTGACACTTAGTGGATATTAGTCACTTACTGTCTCCATGACTCAATTATGTACTCCTTAATCTGTACCAGTGTGGTTTTGATCCTTTAACATTCTATTAATATGCTGTTTCTTTCGTCATCTGTTGGTATTTTTTTTCTGTCCTCATCCTTCATGACTGTATTAGTATTTTACACTTGCTCTTCCTCCTTCCTTGAAAATCTTGCCTTTAAGTTCTTTGCTAGATCATTATTTTAGATAATCTATATTCATTGTGCACCATACGCAGGGTTTTTAAATGAATAAGACAGTCATTGCTCTCATCAAGCACATAGTAGTGGTAGACACATTAAGGGATTATTCGTTAGGTGATGATGAATGAAAGAAAATTGGGAAGGAATAAAGAGGTTTCCTTGGGCAGTGGAAGAGTGTTGAGGGTTCATCCTCTGTTGACAGTTGAGGAAACTTGAATAAAGCCAGGGAAGGAGTTGTGCACTAGGGATAATAAAGAGGAAAATTGGAAGGAAATTCCGTTAGACTGATAAGAGAAATGGGTCCAATCACACACGGCTTTGTACTCCCAATGTAATGCAAAAAGATAATGCATTTCTCCAATTTTGGGTTTTTATTCAGAAACAAGAAGTGTTTGGGGTATCTGGCTGGCTCTGTTGGTAGAGCCAGAGTCGTGATCCAGGTTGTGAGTCGTAGAGCCAGGTTGTGAGTTCAAGCCCCATGTTGGTCATGGAGCCTACTTAAAACAAAAACTAACTAACTAAAAAAAAAAAAAAAAAAAAGAAACAGGAAGTTTTCTTTTCTAATTTCTCCTACTTGGTATTTACCATGTTTCTCTTCCATTCTGAAGTGCAGCCCTACACTCTGATTTTCTTGGTACTCTTCTCAAAAAGAGTAGGCATTTTGGGGAACTTAACTTATATGGCATACTTTGCTCTTTTTAAAATTTTTTTCATGAAGTAAGATAAGCCTTAAAAAAAATTCACTATATCATTGGAGTTTGTCCTGCTTCTTTTAAGGCTCATGCAGCCGACCTCCTTGCCTATTGAGACTTCTGGGATGTGTGCATCTCTATCTTCCCTGTACCCCTTTCTTTCAGAAGATAAACACTCTCAGATCTACTTAAAGTTGTAGAGTGATTTCATAATCCGTTTTTTGCTCCTTCATACTTGAGGTATATGGTTTGTTTCCATTGTTAACATGGCTCATAATGCAGTGATTTTCAACTTGGGTGCAGATCATACTAAGTGAGAATTAAGGAGAAAAGGATAATTTGCATAGTTTAAAAAATGCTCTCTATATTCTTGCTGCTCAGAATGTGGTTCACAAACCAGTTTGAGTATCACTTGGGAGGTTAGAAATGCAGAATTTCCGGGGCGCCTAGGTGACTCAGTCAGTTGAGCATCCGACTTTGGCTCAGGTCATGATCTCACGGTTATTGGGTTCGATCCCCACATCAGGCTGTGCTGACAGCTCAAGCCTGGAGCCTGCTTTGGATTATCTGTCTCCTTCTTTCTCTGCCCCTCCCTGACTTGTGCTCTGTCTCTCAAAAAAAAATAAATGTAACAAAAAAGTAAAAATAAATTTTAAAAAAAGGAAACGCAGAATTTCTTACCTCAGACCTGCCAATCAGAATTTGCATTTTAACAAAATTCCAGGTGAATCAGCGCACATTAAATTTTGAGAAGCCCTGTTCTAGGTAACTTACTTACGCTGCTCGTCCCTATTTTCCTTGATTAAGTTCTCAGAAGTACCCATGACTTCTTAATTTTTTTTTTGTTGTTGTTCATGAAAGTATTCTTTATTTTTAAATGCTCTTCATTTGTTTTTCTGCTCAGGTATTTATAGTGTATTTTACTTTATTTTAGATTGGGATTTTAAAATGGGTTTCTTGCCCTACTGTATAAAATAAATTTAAACTTTAAGGAAAATTTTTTCAATGTTATATAAGAAATATAGTTATAATGTAAAGTTCATTAAAGTCCTTTTGTATTTAAGATTTTTAATAGCTGAATTTCTGTAAAAAGCTAGAATTAGCAATAGTATCTAAAATTGTTTTATCCTATAAATACCTGTTTTTGCTGTTTCAGATCAGTAGTAATTTCACTTCGTCTTCTTCCAAAATTGTTTGGTACTTTTCAGCAGTTTGGAAGCAGTTATGATACACATTGGATTACAATGTAAGTAAATAAAAGAAACAAAAGTATTCATTTAAAATTTGTTTGATTATCATAGTCCTCAAAGTCCCATGGAGATTTTATTACTATCAGGAAGAAAATCTGACTTTTGTTTTCTTTGTAGTTTAAGAAAAATCCTGTAGTAAGTAGTGCTCTAATTTTAGGGTGAAGTTTTGTAGTATATCTGCCAAAGTAAAGGACTCCTGAAACAAGAGACACACTAAAATAAACAACGTAGGGTGCCTTTTATTTTTCTCATTACTAGGAATTGATTATAGACACTACATCATGTTAGGGATAATTTCGACACCACCCTGTTACTCTTTCACATTTACAGAGAATTTAGGATTAATGAATGTTAAAGAATGTTTTCAAGGGTAAGTAGTTTGATGTGAAATTAGTCCAAGCTTTGGTAATATTCTTGAGAAAGTTGGCTAACAGGAATTTCATTAATCTGTAAGAATGTGTTTATTTGCTTTATTCAAAATAGACTTTTGGAGAGATTTCAGGGACATTTAGATTTTAGGAAAAATCTATTGAGGGATTCATTTTTGAGGTCAAATAAGATAACTTTTTACCTAATTTCTTCTCACATCTAAGATTAGCTGTTAACAGCACTTGTTTGCTTTCAAAGTGAATATCATTTAGAAAAATTCTTAAGACTTCATGGTAGTTCTAAATAGGATGAAGCCCTCAAAGCCCTTGCTGTTTTTTGCTCTTTTAAATGAGATATATTTAACCTGAACCTCTATTAAAAAAAAAAATCCTCTACTTTTAGTTAATATTATAGTATGACTCTAGTGACAATTTAATTTGTAAGTATAGGGAAGGTCTTTCAAATACTTAACAGAGGCATAGGGAAAAGCATTTAGCATACTTTAAGTATAAGAAGAATGTGAATCTAGTTTCATTGACTCTTCGAATAGTTTTTAAATGGTTGAATGATAGAATTCTGATGTATTAAAAGGGATTTTACTTGTAGCTAACCTGGGTAAGTTGGTGACATATTTGAGATGTCATTTGAGGAGATTTATATTAAGGAATAACAAAGAATTACATCTTACAGAAGTGGGAAACTTTGTATGGTCAGTTACTTAACAGGTACCTGAACCTAAGTGTATAGAGTTAACCCTTTTAGCTTAGTCCTTAAATTAATTGTAAATAAGCTCAGTTGATGGCATTTCACAGGGTTTCCCTCCTGAAGACTGGATCCTACATCTTCAGTGGATCACTTAAAAGAACTCTGAGCTCCTGGGGTTAGTTGGCAGCAATAATAACAAAAAAAATCCTGTGAATTTATGTGCAGCAACACTCAACATTTGGTATATATTATCTCTTAAATTCTTATGGCCCATATTTTACAATTGGAAATTGTTATTCCTTATCCACTTAGTAAATCTTCCGGTAACCAGCAAACAGACTTCAAAAGCTTAGGTTACTTGCCCAAAGCCATGCTGCAAGTGTATTGGAACTGGTTTCAAACCTGAGGCTTACTGGATGTTTTCTGTGTTAACTTCACCTTCATCAAGGGATTGTAAAGGCGAGAGTAACTTATTTTGAAAAGAGGGCTATGGCAAAAATATGTAAATTTTATCAGAAGTTTTGGAATTTTAATACTTCCGTACATTTTAGCAGATACATTGGTAGTATTATGTGAAATGCATTCTGTTAGTTATGGATGCTGTGGACCCTGGGCTCTGTGATTGTATTTATCACTTTTCTTTTTTTTTTTTTTTTTTTTTTTTTTTTTTTATTTTTTTTTTGGGACAGAGAGAAACAGAGCATGAGGGGGGGAGGGGCAGAGAGAGAGGGAGACACAGAATCGGAAACAGGCTCCAGGCTCCGAGCCATCAGCCCAGAGCCTGACGCGGGGCTCGAACTCACGGACCGCGAGATCGTGACCTGGCTGAAGTCGGACGCTTAACCGACTGCGCCACCCAGGCGCCCCTTCTTTTTTTATTCTAGTGTTTGTAGGTTATTTTGGAGTTTAATACCTGATTTTTTTTTTTTTTTTAACAAATACTCCACAATAACAAAGAGAAAAATCAAGTGACTTAGTAAGGTTATGTTGTATGTGTACTCTATGCCAGGCATTCTGCTAAATTCTAAATAATGACCAAGGCACATAGTCCATTCTTGTATGGACTGAATCCTACTTTTTTTTAATATTAACTCACATTAGTCATTTATAATTAACACTTGTCAGACATTTTATCCTCTTCATAGAGATTGAATATTTTGAGATTAAAAAACAATAATGGGGGCGCCTGGGTGGCTTGGTCGGTTGAGTGTCCGACTTCGGCTCAGGTCATGATCTCACAGTCCGTGAGTTTGAGCCCCGCGTCGGGCTCTGTGCTGACAGCTCAGAGCCTGGAGCCTGTTTCAGATTCTGTGTCTCCCTCTCTCTGTGACCCTCCCCGCTTCATGCTCTGTCTCTCTCTGTCTCAAAAATAAATTAAAATGTATAAAAAAAATAATAAAAATAAAAAAAAACAATTAAAAAAAACAATAATGACATTTTAATTCATAAAAATTAAGACCTATTGCTTTGTATCTTTCACAGTTTAAATATAAATAGAACCTGTAAATTTTTGGTAATTAGAAGAATTTTTAGATCTATATTTTTTTCTTTCCTAGAATAGATTTATTCTCTTCCCCTATGCCTTTAAAATTACTTTTGCTTTCGTTTGGGACAGGTGGGCAGAAAAAGAACTGAACATGATGAAGCTTTTCTTTGATAATTTGGTATACTATATTCAAGCTGTAAGAGAAGGAAGACAAAAACATGCACTGTAAGTATTTAACTAGGTTAGTTATGTTTAAATACTGATTGTCTTTTCTCTGAAAGATAATGTCCCAGTACTTTTATTCCTTTTCTTTCATATAGTAAATAAATGTGATGAAAATTTTAGTTGTAAAAATTTTAAGAGAAAGAAAGGCTCTTTTTTGTTTTAGTTGGAGAATTTTATAACGTTATTTCTATAATTTTTACCCTTAGGGACATGTAGGTTGTATAACTTTTGGGGGTTGATTAACCTTCACTGTTTAGTTCTGTTCAAAGTCATTGTTTTCAGGAATTAAAAATTAACTCCCCGCCCCCCTCCCCCACCATCAGCAATATCCTTGTGTTACTATATTAGGGCATTGATGCTGAAATTTTAAAATATTTCATCATTATGTGACTTTGGATAAGAATTGGTAGAAATGGTTCAGTGGTATAATGGTATTTAAAGCTTCTTACAGGGACATGTCTGCCGAGAAGGAAACGTAAAATTCAGAAGGCTTCTGCTTATTAGTCAATTGGTGGAGATTGATGGCTAAGTTGAGAAAACCACTTTAATGTCAATATCAGCTAGCCTTAGTATTTATTGAGAAAATATTGATGTAGAAGACTTCCACATAGATGAAAACTGAGCAGACTGTTCAGAAAATTCATTCACCTTTAAGGCGTACTTACCTCCAAAATTGAATTATTTTTCCCCATAAATCCATTCTGTTTCCAGATTTTACTATGTCCTTCAGAGTCCCACCATCCTCTCAGTCACCTGACACTTGGAGACTTTGGGGCCTTTTTTGTTGTTGTTCGTGTTGCTCTGTCATTTCCAAACATGAGAGATGATGATGATAAAAATAGCAGTGTTCATTGATGTTTACTATGTGCCAGATACCATTTAAGTATTAACTTCACGATATGCAACAACTCATTTGAGGTAGGCAGACTCATTTTAAAAATGAGAACATTTAAGCTATGAGATGATAAGTAACTTGCCCAAGGTCACACATTTTATAAATAGTGGCACCAAGGTTATAATTCATTTTATAAATACATTTTATAAATACTGGAATAGTCTGCTTTCTCTAATATTCTTGAGTTCTGCATTATAACTGTCGTCATTGTCTAGTTATCTTAGTGCTAAAATATATCCCATGTCTTTTCACAAGTTGACATTCCCACAGACACTGTTCCAGGCCTATTTTCCAACCTCTGGATCAGGCTTCTTGCCTCATTCTCCCCTATGCTCATTAATTCCTTATCCTTATTTTATTAGGAATGTAATACAGTACTGGAAGAAAGTACCTGGGCTTTTAAATCATACAGACCTGAGTTTAGATTATGAGTGTATTGTTTTGACATTATTTTGATTAGTTCCCTCCCTAATAGACTCGAATTATTTACCTCATGAGTTTTTTTAAGAATTAAATGAAATAATTTAGTAAGTTGCACCTGGCACATAGGTTATCTATAAAGTATAGTTACCTGACTAAAACAAACTATGGTATAAAACAGACAAAGTTGCCCTTTACCCTCATCTAGATTCTTCACCGTATAAAAAATAAATTTCCAGTTTCTTCAGCCTAGTATTTTTGGCACTCTAAAATCTAAACTCAACCAATGTTTCCTGTTTTATTACTCAGTGATTTTTTTTTTTTAGACATCCTATTCTATGAGCCTGTCAAATTATTTCTGAAATACCTCCTTAAATTTATTCTATAGCTTTGTTTACAAAGTTATCTCTACACAAGATGCATGTCTTTAAGTGCTATTAAAATTCTAAGTGTTCTTCATAGTCTGTATCTTCCTTTTAATTCTTCTTGAAGCAGAGGTTGAAAATAATCATGGTTTACTGAATCTGAGCATCTCCATAGATCTGTAAAAACCACAAGAACAACAAGAAGCAGAAATAAAACCACACATGACCCACATCTTGAGCATCTTTAGGAGACAGAATTCAAGTTACTTGTCAGTAGAAAAATGCTAAGTTACAAAAGAACTTTCACCACAGCTATAAGCCTGTGGGCTTGAAGAGCAGGGATGGGAGGCTTAAGAAAGGCGTGTGGAAGACAAGACATAGGTGAATCATCCTCAGAAAGAGAAGGTCCAACATTAAGTGCCAAAAAATAAACACAGGTCTAAGTCTTATTAGTTCATAGCATTGTGTACAGGGAAGTTGCTCACTTTGTTAGTGGAATGATAGGTAGATCATCATATAAGCATTGCTTTTGCGGTGAAAAAGGTAAATAGTGGAGTGGTGCTCTCTGGAGATGAGTTTTATACTTAGGGTACACAGTATCCTTCCAATCCTCCAGTCTGCCTTGTTGCCTGGCATCTTAAGGAGAATAAAACCATAGAGAGATGTTATCTGGCCTGTTTTGATAGAACTCCCTTGTTCCATCAGGCTGTAGAACAGAGTTGTACATTTGCTACCCTTTGTTAAAGCATACTGACCTCTTGAGTTTGTGGCCCATTATTTTCTAATTGTTCAGTAGGAATTTTAGTAGGCAATTGAGGTAGGCAATTAGGATTAGTAGCATTCCTACTACTAAGATGGTCACCTAGGATGAAAAGATTCTTGTGGTATGAAAGCTTTCCCAAATAGACATGTTACATATTTCTCAAATCCAGTGGCCTCTCGAGAAAATCTATCTGCATCAATATTGAGGCTACAATTTTTTTTTTAAGGTATTAGTTTGCTGCTAAAGTTTCATGCCATTAGGGAGATTATTTTTGTCCTATATTTCCTGTAATGTCAGAAGGATGGACATGCCCATGAGAAGATTTCTGTATTAATACTATCTTTGTTTTGCATTTCAAGAAATTTCCTGCTGGCAATATCAGTAGCCAGGGAGACCCTGACAGAGCAGACAGAGTCCTTTGAAGTGTGGAGCCAGTGGCTCTACTATGGAACCTGAAGAAGAAAGGACAAAGGGACTGGGTCCATGCCTTCTAGGGTTCTGGGTCCGTTACTCTGAGTTGTATGTATAGAAGAAGGAAGTATTCAGGAAATGAAAACACTTTGTACAGGACAAGACTTCATTTCCCCTTTATGTCTGTGACCAATGCCCCCCCCCCAGACTCAGGCTCAGAGAAGTATGGTAACTTACTTAAAATCACAGAACTGATGGATGATACAACTCGAATTTGAACCTGTACTCCAAGCCTTCTGCTATCAAATCTGTCCTTTTTAGTAGAAGGTTGAGAGCTGTTATGAGCTGTTCTTGAATTTTATCTGGATGGCATTCTGGTCTGTGAGTTGCTTACTGTATTCCCTCCTCCCCACCCAGCCATCTTGCCACATGTACTTTCATCTTCACAAAGGGCACTGTGACAATAATGACACAAAAGTTGATCTTTTCTTTGCCAACATTAACATGGGACAGTAAGGAACAGCAAAGGTATATCCACCAAACTTAATCTTTAAACCTTAGAAAACCTTAACTTTAAACTTGAACAGTGAATGTAGGATATTTTGAAACCAGCTAATTTGGGAAGCTTTTAAAATTTTGCACTTATTTGAAGGTGATAGGAAATGATTTAAGCTCTTTGACTCTCTATAACCTGGGATATAGATCAGGGCTCAGACTGGTTGCTGCTGTTTGTTGGCAAAGCAGTGTGGACAGTTCATCCACAACCAGCCTTTGATTTGTAACAGAGAGAGAAGAACTCATGATTGATTTGGGGGGATGGGCTAAATGGGTAAGGCACATTAAGGAAGACAGTTGTTGGGATGAGCACTGGGTATTATATATAGGGGATGAATCATCGGAATCTACTCCCGAAATCATTACTGTACTATATGCTAACTTGGATATAAATTTATAAATAAATAAATTTATTGATAAATAAGTAAATAAATCCCCTCATGATTGATTTAGTTTCATTGATTGGGTGCTCAGATGCCTGTGGGAATTAGAGCATTGTATTACCACAGTTCTCAGGGTTGGTAAAGGAATCCTAAAATGCAAACCTGATGTCAGTCCTCTCTCCCCTCCAACACCCTTCTGCGACCTCCTTTTCCATCCAGAATAATACCACATTCTTCTGTTTGATATTTCAGGCTGGCCACAGTTTGGCCCCTGACTACTGCTTCAGAAGCATCTTCTACCCACCCTTCCTCCCTCACAGATCAACATTTGCTTCTTAAAGTACTGTTTCTTTGCATATGCTTACAAACTGAATTCCCAGAGAACCATGTGAAATCACCAACTTAACAAGCCTCCAATTCTTACATTAAGCATTGATTTTGTGCACATGAATTATAATCATTTACATTTGAGGTAACATTCAAAAATGCCAATTTTGTATTAGCTGCATTCTTTATGAACTGGATTTATGGAACTGATACTCGTTAAGCATTTCTTGTTTAAGGAATATAGTGTTATCACTGGCGGGACAGTGATAATGAAACATGCAGTTTTTAGATGGAGATGCAGTTTTTTATTTAGCTATTCTAATCTATGTGCATATTGCATAATTTCAAAATGGCGTATTTCTTTTGTTCCGCTGTTACATTCTTACAAACTTTCTCATCTAATTTAAAAGTATGTTTTCTAATGTTTGCAGATTTTTATAATTTATTAAATAACATAAATCTCAAACATACCATTTGGCTTTATGACTTTTTTTTGTATAACCAAAGTTATATACAGTTGACCTTTGAACAACACGGGTTTTAACTGCATGTGTCCACTTACATGCAGATTTTTTTTGATAAATATAGTACTGTATGTGTATTTTCTCTTACAGTTTTCATAGTAACATTTTTTTCTAGCTAATTTTATTGTAAGAATATAGTATATAATAATACATATATAACATACAAACTATGTGTTGATCAACTGTGTATGTTACCAGCAAGGCTTCTGATTACCAGTAAGGTATTAGCGTTTAAGTTTTTGGGAAGTCAAAAGTTACATACAGATTTTTACCTGCATGGGGTTTGGCACCCCTAAACCCCATGTTGTTCAAGGGTCAAGTGTAACTAAAATATTTAATAATTATGATACAAAAGTGGAGTTTTACTTCTTCGGTATAATTTAAGATTAGGGCCATTAAATCTTTAAAAATAATTAAGAAGTAGGATCTTTCAGTTAATTATTTTAATGACTTTTTAAATATAGGTACAGCCATAGTGCCGAAGTTCAAGTTCGACTTCAGTTCTTGACTTGTGTGTTTTCAACTCTGGGATCACCTGATCATTTCAGTAAGCTTTTTAATCAGTCTTTTAATCAGTCTTTTAATCAGTTTTTAGGTCTGTATTGACTCTTGGAAGAGTCAAGTTAAATGTGCTCATGCCTTTAGGTTTCTGTAGTGATTAATTAATATTAATTCATATTCTTAATACCAAATGTCCTCAGTATGTATGGCAATATGAGCGTGACCCTGACACATTTTTGCTTCCGTCTCTGAAAATGCCAGTTTCTCAGTGGATAAACAACTCATCTCAAGAACAAGATATTTAGGGTAGGAGAAGATACTGTGTTTAGGAGTATCTGTATTTTTATTTCTTTTAATTGTAGAATCCTTCTTTCACTCTAGTTAGAAACAGCCACTGTCTATGTATTATTATTAGAGGTAATCTTACCCAAATTTGCTTGGCTTCATGGGTGATAGAGACATTTAGAAGACCTTCCTTTTATTTAGATTAATCTCAAATTCAATTTCATTAAAAATTAATCTTAAAAATTAGCCTGGTAAATTCAGGGTGTGGATCGTATCTAAATCCACATGCTAAATGTTCTCAGAAGAGAAGAGGAAGCTTGATTTATTTTGGCCAGAGCTCGTTTTCTCTTGCTAGATAGATTGTGTTATTTTTCACCGTCCACACTCTTTCTGTGTGTCCATGTCAAACCAAACCAACCCATACTTGGGTTAGGACATTCCCTTTCTTTAGCTATGGTTAATATAGTCAAACTGTTACAAAGTGTTTTGTTAGCTGAGAGGTGTCATTATGGCTCTCTTAATGTCCACATCTATGCTTGAGATACACTGCTTATTTTACTGTTTAATTTCTTCAAGTTAAGCTTTTTGTAACAAATGCCACTAAAATGATACCACAAGATTATAAAATGAAGACACCTGTTTTTGATAGGAAGCTTTTGTTTCATATTATTAGGTTTTTTATCATACCCATTATGACTGACGATATACAAGAAATAAATAATGTAAAATATAAAAAACCAATCTTATACATGGATAAGTCAGACCAAGACAGATACTGTCCGCAAAAATAATTTCATATGACCTTTAAGTTTCATGTTTATTTAGTATAGATTCTCACTGGAAGCCATTCACTACTCTTACCAGTATTTGAATAATGAATTATTTATTTTGCTCTTCCCATCTCAGGGAGCGTGGTGTAGATTCTTTGTGTATAGTCTTAAAACAGCTACTGTTGAGGTAGAATCAAGGCAAAGACTTCAGTTCTCCCATATGATTAATTGTTCTTCTCTTATTGGCACAGTTCCTTTCAGGGATGATATAGTTATTCCAAAGTTATATTCAGTGAGTGAATACTGATTTAATATACCAATATCTACTTTCTTAAAAAAATTTAGTAAAATCTTATGCATTGCCTATTGAATGTGAATTGGTGATTTCAGGCATTTATGAATACACTTCTGTTTTATCATATAGTTTACTGTAATTAACCTGGATACTGTTTTTTTGTTTTTTGGCTTTTTTTTTTTTTTTTTTTTTACAACTCTTTTCTTCTTAATTATTGAATGTATTTTAAATTAGATACTAAAGTTGGTTCTGGATTTTTTGTTGTTATTTTTTAATATTGTCTCCCAGGGGTATAAATTCTTCAACCTGTATGGTTATGTGAGAAACTGATAGATACCTATTTTCTGATCAGATTCTGTAGACTGATACTGCTACTAGGTAAATATTTTCTGAAGCCTTTTTTTTCTATTCTGGATCTCATCTAGTTTTCCCAAGAAAGAGGTTTCTTATGATTGTACCGTATTTTCCCATCCTTTCTGATTCGGGAGCAACCCAGGCTTTGGAACCCTTTATGATATACTTTAAAAATCCCTGTGATGCTTTTTATTCTACCCTTTCAGATTTTCTCCTTTATCCACATTCATATTTGTGATTGCTTATAATACCTTCTTTTTGGTTCTGAGCCTTTCTTTTGCCTTCTTCCTGCCACACTTTGGAATCATTTAATACTTGGGTCAAAGTACCACACAGATTTCATTTCATTACATTGGCTTCCCAGCTAATTGAATACCCTGACATGTTGCTGTTTTCTTTTTTAGGCAGTCAATTACATTTTGCTTTATTCATCATACAGATCCTTTTTTTCCCCATAGTTTCCAAAAATAATGCTCATTGATATTTATTGTTTCTCTTCTATGTGCACAGAATGATCTTTAAACGTGATGTGTGTGCACTGTTAACCCTTAAACCTTAGAACTGACTCCTCAGCTTTGAGGATTACCTCACCTTAATCATGTTTATTGTAATACAATGGTATGTCCGTATTACTTATATTTTGCCTTTGAAAGCATAAATTATGTGAAATCTCTTGTAAGATAATTTTTATAAAATGCTATAAAATATCTCCTTGATATTTTTGCATATAGTGGTGCTTCTAGTACATTGAATTAGGACTAAAACATTGTATGTACCATGATTCAAAATTTGTAATTTTTATCTAGGGTTAAGTTTAGAGCAAGTCGACATTTTATGGCATTGTTTAGTAGAAGATTCTGAGTGTTATGATGATGCACTTCATTGGTTTTTAAATCAAGTTCGAAGTAAAGATCAACATGCTATGGGTATGGAAACCTACAAACATCTTTTCCTGGAGAAGGTAATTTTATTTCTTGACAGTTTTATTGTTTATGTTCTTTTTCCACATTTCCTTTTTATCTCTTGAAATACAAATTCTGTAATGTTCATTTTTTCCTCTTGTGACACAGATTTTTAAAATAGACCTGTACTATTTTTCAGCAGTCCTTACATAATTTTGCCACTTAGGTTTTACTTTAATTTTATCCTCTATAGTCTTTATATTGATATGAATATGAGTAAGAGCTATATTCTCTGAATCTTCCTTAGTTAAATGGCTGTGGTTTTAGCCAGTCCTATGGGAGATACAAGCCAATCTCCAGATTTTTTGTAGATTCCTAGAAAGTCATTTTTAGGAAGCACTGTCATGTCACGTTATTAAAGATATTTTTCTATCCAGTTTTTGTTCTTTTTTATCAGATGCCACAGTTGTTTCAGGTAATAAATTTCCATTTTAATTTTGAAACATTGATGATAATAAAGCACTAGACTTTATTTTATATTTATTTTTGAGATTACATAGACTGCAGAATCTCACATTACTTCTGTGGTAGAATTGAATATATATGAATGAGTTTTGGTACATATAAACTAAATCACTTAATAGATCTACTACAAAGCTACACATGACCTTTGGGTATCTTCATTTCACTCCCTGACCTACACACAAACTGTACATGTAGCTACACATCTAATGAATGTATATAGGATAGGTATACAATAAGTGATAAAATGTTTTATTCATGCCCTCTGATTTGGAGCTAGTTATAGATATATCTTAAAAATTGAAACAGATATTAGGTTTCAATTATGACTTGAATAAAATTTTCATTAAATTAGTATCTGTTTTAATTTTTTAAATCGGCACTAAAAATTTGAGCGGATACATTTTCTTCTTCAGTGGTTTCAATAAAATTAACTTTGTTAAATTAAATTTGTTAATCTAAATTCAATAAAATGCATTAATCATCACACTAAACTAGCTTAAATTTTTTTTTTTTTTTTTTTTTAGATGCCCCAGCTAAAACCTGAAACAATTAGCATGACTGGGTTAAACCTGTTTCAGCATCTCTGTAACTTGGCTCGACTGGCGACCAGTGCCTATGATGGTGGTTCAAACTCTGAGGTATGGATTTAGACCTGTTATTTTATTAGGTCAGCTTAAGGAATTTTTCTTTTATTTCTCAAAGTAGATTACTGAACCAAGCAGAGAATTTACTAACTATGAAGACTGTTATTCTTAGGTTTTAAAAAGCTTTATCTTTTGGTTTTAAAAAGCTTTATAAAGCAGATATGGTGATTTTTTTTTAACAATTTCTTTTCATGTTTATTTATTTTGAGAGAGTGAGAGTGAGACAGAGCACAAGCAGGGGAGGGGCAGAGAGTGAGGGAGAGAGAGAACCCAAGCAGGCTCTAGCTGTCGGCACAGAGCCTGATGTGGGGCTCCAAGTCACCAACCATGAGATCATGACCGGAGCCGAAACCAAGAGTCGGACGCTTAACTGACTGACTGAGCCACCCAGGTGCCCCAGATTTGGTGACTTTTTTGTTATCAAAGGTAACCCTGGTTGTGCTTAATGATAACTTATTACACATTCCTTAAAGCAGAAGAGGCAATCTGAGTGTTCTTTTAGTCCCTTAAAAGCTCCTAGATAATATAATCAAGTAGTTTTGTCAGTTTGAAGGTTGATTTGTCTAAAATCTGATTTTTATGCCATTTGTTGTTGCCAGGCTTTTACTTGCTCTTGGACAGCACTATGGAATAGAATCTACCTTAAATCATCTCTGACCATGAGGCATGACCATCCTTTCATGAATGCTCATGAATTGCTAGACTTATTTCTGGCTTACTATTCTGTTTGCCTCATTGGGTGGCTTCTGGGTTTTCTTGAATGCATTAATTCTTAGATTCTCCTAATACAGACTAATTATTTGAAGTCTTCATTGGACGTTCCAGTTTATTAATGCTAGCTTTGATTGAGAGTATGTACTCTCATTTTTCATGAATTTTCATTAGAAACTGAGGCTGTGTTTATAAAGACAGGGAAAACTGATGTTAACCTGTGTGGTAAAGAATAATTTTAATTGGATCTGCAATGCTTTCATAGGATCTTCTTACCTTTTTTCTTTGTTTGAATAGTATTTTTTTTTTTTTTTTAATATTTTGGTCTTAATTCTTACTTTATACATTTCAACTTGGTAATTTCAGGCAACCAGACAGATCTGTTTTACCTAAGTATTCATATTCTAATTTTGAGGTAATACTGCTTTGTAAGTGATGATATGAATGCTGAGGCTGTTCAGTTACCTATCAGAAGGGTACCTTGCTTCAGCCTGCCCAACTTTTGAGAATTTTGATTCCACCTTTTCTGTTTTCAGTGAAAACACTCTCTTTGTCATCTCATACTTAACATCATAAATTTAAGTGACATTTTGGGTTAGCATATTTTAAAATTTTTCTGTGAATATCTTCAAGCAGTGGCTTTGTCACAGTAAGTTGGATGAAAGCATTGAAACTTTTTTCTGCTAAGTATGTGTGTTTTGTTTTTATTCACCTATAGCATGTTGTGGGGATTTGAGTTTTTCCCTCTACATAGTCACAACTTTTGAGTGAAACATTATGCCCCCTCCACACACACAGAGTTAACTGCTTTATAAATAAGTAGTTTTAGAACCAATAGAGATATATTTCAGTAGTTGAGGAAACTTCCAAGGCTCTTATCATAATTTTTATTATTTAGTAACTCTGTAATAGGAATTGCCTCTGAGTACTGTATAGGTTATTAAAGGTCTTTGATAATGTGTGACTTTAAGACTTGTTATTTCAGTCTTCTAATCATTTACGTTGTTTGGCAAGTGATAAAATTTATAAATGTCATTATATTTTGTTTCTTAGCTTTGTGGTATGGACCAATTTTGGGGCATTGCTCTAAGAGCACAGTCTGGTGATGTCAGTCGAGCAGCTATCCAGTATATTAACTCCTATTATATTAATGGTGAGTGATTTGAAATACTGTCTGTGAGGATTTTTATGTGAGAATCTTTTGTTTGGCTATTTTTTGTTTAGTTTTTTTAACGTAGCTAAACATTTGATTTTCAGGTAAAACGGGTTTGGAGAAGGAGCAAGAATTTATTAGTAAGTGTATGGAGAGTCTTATGATAGCTTCTAGCAGTCTTGAACAGGAATCACACTCAAGTCTCACTGTTATAGAAAGAGGACTCCTTATGCTGAAGACACATCTGGAAGCATTTAGGAGAAGGTAATTTTTTTTATACCACATTATTAACAGTGAATTTCAGGCTTTTTTCTTTTATTGCTGACCTGTACAAAAGTATTCTTAAAATTAAATTAAAGGTTTTGTTGGGGCAGGTAGAAAGCTTAACTTACCACAGGTGAAGGGTTAGTAATAGAGGTATTTTTATTCATGATATGTACCACTTTGCCATGAAATAGGCAATATAGGTTCCCAGTAAATATTGTGGAGCTTTAAAAATTCTTAAACACTGAGAAGATATGCATGAATAAGAATCTCTAGAAAGAATTCCACCTCTAAGAAAGTATTACTATGATTGAAAGGCAGAACACTACCACCAAAAAACGTTTCTAAAGCCCTCACCAAGAACATCAAATAATCTCTCATAGTTGAATCAAGTTGAGTCATTTGTTTCATTTGCTGTTTTTTTTTCTTCCTGGACTAGGAGACAGTATTTTAATTTTGAATTTCCATTTACCATGGAAACATGATCAAAAAATTCTGTGTTAATGAATATCTGTATAATTAATTTAGACATACCCTGTGTAATACAGAAATAAAGCAAATTAACATTTATGAATATATCGACTGAAATGAAAGGTGAGTAGATAGTTTTAATTAAGAAATTCTGTTTGTTAAAAATCATGAGTAAATGTAAAAATACAAAGAACTGTGTTGGAAAAAATTGTTAAAATTAATCTCTCAACTTCAGAGGTTAGTTTGATAATGAATTTTACAATTGATATTTATTGAGATTCTACTTAAAATATCAGGAAATATTGAATAAAAGATATTCTACACATTCCTTATAAATAACATGGCTTCATGATTTCGTATATTTGGGCATCACAAAATTCTTTATTTTGATTATGATTGCAATTTGTGGGAATTATACTTAAGTAATTCCTTGTGTTTTTAAAGAATGTGTAAGGGAACTCTAGAGTTTTTTTGAACAGAAACATCACAGTGCCTTGTAACTTTTACCACTGTAAAAATAAAAATAAATAAGCAAATGTGGTGATGTGTCTTATTCAAATTCATTAAAAAATTAATACATACTATTTATAATAAATTCAGATATTTTACTAAGGGAATACTACAGAAAATTAAAGTCATTGTAATCTATCTCTTCCTAGTGGAGATAGTTACTGTTAATGAGATGATATATATTCTTCCAAAATATCCTTTTTTGCTGCAGAGTCTACAAACCACAAACCAAAAAGGGCCTATTGGTTCAAACCCTTAGTCTTCACACAGTGTTACCTGTGTTTTTCAAATAAGTATTTATTTTAAAAGTCTTTAAAAGTAAATTAAATTTCAATGGTGCTTTTTATAAGTTGAATGAATTTCAGTTCCAAAATCCCTTCTCAGATATACAATTTTTTTCTAACTCATGAAAAATGATTGTAGTATCCTTCGATAGAAATCTTTGTATTTGTTCATGTTTCACTCTAGAAGTTAATGTTGGTATTAAATAACTTACATAAATACTTATTTTTTGGGTGCCAAGTAGAGAAACTAGGAAACAAATATTCAAAAAACTAAGATCTAGTGTAAAAATGTCAGGTATTTTTATGCACATCTTTGTGTAGTATCACTGTACAATTTCGCGTGCTTAATGTGCTTAGTTCTGATTTAAAATTGCCTAACATTTATAGAACTACAGTATAAAGTAATTATTGTGTTTATGTGTTCCTTATATTAAGAGAGTAAATAAAACTGTCTTTTAAAAAAGATTTTCTTTAAAAAGAAAAAAGGTTATCACTTAAACCGTGGTTCTCAGCCATAGTGATTTTGTTTCCCAGGGTACGTTAGATAATGTCTGGAGACATTTTTGATTACCACAGCTGAAGGGAGAAGGGGCTACTGTTGGCATTATAGTGAGTGGATAGAGACCAAGGATGCTGCTAAACATCCTACAGTGCAGAAAGCTGTTTCCCCTACGTCCCCCTGCCCACAACAAATAATTATCTGGCCTCAAAAAATTAAGATCACTCTTTTGCTCAGCCATAAAAGCTGGACATTGAATACCTTCTAGGAAATCAAGTCCATTTATTCCTTTACTTTATGTCCTATTCTAGAATTGCTGGGTAGTTTTTGACATTGGTAATTCTTTTCTTAACTAAATTCAGGTATCTTGGATCCTGTCTTCAACGACTGAAAATCAGTTAGAAAACTGACAGTATTTAGTGAGTCACCTGCTAGATACCTTTCTTCCTAAAGACTAGTCTTTGTGATTTTATTTTATAATTTTAGCCGTCATGGAATCAGTACTCAAATTCTGTTAGACTGGTTAACATATATTTACTAGGATACATTTCTGTCTCTGAAAAATGTTTCCTAATCCTTTTTTTTCCTCTTCTGAATGTAGGAATGAAAACTTGCCATTTCACTTTCTGGATTAGTTTGTTGCTTTAAATTCCTCCTGCCTCTACTACTTCCCTCCACTCCCCCCTTTAAAAAAAATAAGTAATCTTCTCAGTGGGTTTTTTTTTTTCCCCTCAGTAATTTTTCTTGGAAACTATTTTTTAAAGGAACTCTTAGCTGTATTTATGCATTAAAGTTTAATTCAGTGTGATGAATCTAAACTTAGTGCTGTAGAGTACATTGGAATATGCTACAACCTTTTGTGGGCTTTTTCATTTTGTGAAATATTAACAACTTCTGTAACATTAATATGGGTTAAAATGATATTCTTCCTATGTGTGGTTTTTGTGTGTTTTAGGTTTGCCTATCATCTCAGACAGTGGCAAATTGAAGGCACTGGTATTAGTAGTCATTTGAAAGCACTGAGTGACAAACAGTCCCTGCCGCTAAGGGTCGTATGCCAGCCAGCCGGACTTCCTGACAAGGTAGTTACACAATTTTAGTTTCAAAATTGATAACATTTCCCAGCTCAAGTAACTGTTTTTGTTGTATTTTTAAATTGGTTGCATCTCATATTTCAGATGACTATTGAAATGTATCCTAGTGACCAGGTAGCAGATCTTAGGGCTGAAGTAACTCATTGGTATGAAAATTTACAGAAAGAACAAATAAATCAACAAGCTCAGCTTCAGGAGTTTGGTCAAAGCAGTCGAAAGGGAGAGTTTCCTGGTAAGTCCAACGTTTAAATTTTCATATTTTCTAGGTTCTGTTATATATGAACTTAGAACCTTTGGTATCTAAGGTTCTAGATACCTTTTGGTATCATGCCATTGATTCATAGGGAAGTATTAAGGGTTGCTTCAGATGTTATTTGCAAACGTTTTTCCTCATTTTTCTTAAAATTTTATTTTTGAAGTTGTTTGATAAACAATAAGAGAGTTAGAAGTTTAGGTTTCCCTGCACTACTTAAGTATCCAGTTGTACCCAATAAATTTTCTTTGCTATTTTGTTATATTTTGTTTCCCTTTTTTCCCCAGAGCATATGAAAATAATACACCCTTAAATCCCACCTGTACATCTCCCCTTCCCTCCAAAAGAGTATCATATTAAGAAATTTTTCATATAGGCCTGAAAGGTATATTCCATTCCTCATTTATTGTTACCACTAGTGCATTTTTAGTGTTTTTCCATAGTACATAAAATATGAGTTAATCAGAGGAACAACCATGAAAGGAAGCTGTTATAATATCAGATCTTTAAATTTTAAGTAAAATGTAATAGGCTAAGTATATATTTAGAAAAAAAAAATCTTAAAGTTTAAAAGCTTAAGGATTTTCAACCTGCCTATGTGAAGTAATTCTTTGGCATCTTTTAGTAAGGTGGATCATGCTTAAGATGGAACCACAAGTGTCTTCTCAAGTATCAGATCTTTAATTTTGTTCTTGATTAATTAATAAATATTCTTGGTACCATAGAAGAGTTGTTGAAAAGTGTCCCTCCTACCCCTATCTCTAAACCATCCATTTCCCTGCTTCTGAGGCAAATGCTGTTGTTGTTTTCTTACATACCCTTTAAGATATACCAAGATTTAATGTAAGAATATTCATGTACTTAAAACACAAATGGTAGCATTCTATTTATACTGCATGTGGAAAGTCACCTCATTCTTATTAAATCTACATATCCTATTATATGGTGGTGCCGTGATATGTTTTACTAATCCTCTGTTAATGGACATTTAGGTTGTTTGCATTTTTTTTTTTTTTTTTTTTTTTGCCATTTACAAGCATGGCCACAGAGAATATCCCCACACCTATCTCATCTAATGTACATTGGGTAAATACCTAGTTATGGGATTTTCCAGTCAAAGGTATTTTCTTTAGTTACGTTGAAATATATTTTACATAAAGAGAATATGAAATTAGTAATAATAAAATGAAATGTGTCCATGTACATACCATCCAGATTAAGACCTGGAACATTATTAGAAGCTACTTGTGTATCTCTCTTTAATATCCTCTTTTCTACTTCTCTTTAATGATGTCTTGACTTTTTAGTTTATTGTTTTTTGGTGTGTTCTTTGTAGTTTTACCTCTAATGTATATATTCCTAAAAAATGTGTTTAGTTTTGTGAAAATATTAAGCACAAATTTGATAAAGGAAAAGGGGAATACAGTTGTTATTAGAGGATCACAGAAGGAAACAAGCTAAAGAGAGTGTTTATTTTAACTTCCTCTTAAGGGTTTATAAAGCTTCATCTGAGGATGTCAGTGGGAAAGTTCTCAAGTATAGGTCTTGTGCTGTATACACAATTGTGCTGTATAATGTTGGCAAGACACTGGAATACATAACAGAAATATATTGGGTATTTATTACTTTTTCTAATCTCTTCATGACCTACTTCATCTCTCAAGAATAGACTAACAATTTCTTCCATGAGATATGAATGTTTTCTCCTGATTCAGATAAAAGGACATGGAGATGAGAGTAGACACCTCACCACCATATGGTGAAGGTAGTTCAGGTACAGATAAGAATCCAGGTCAAGTCCACTTGCCATTCCTTCCACAGGGAAGATATCATGCAGGTAACAGGGATTTTGGTCATGATGGCCCCTCAGTAATGCATTTCTGTATTATCACTGATCCTACTTTTATTCTCCAAATCTGATACATAGCAGTATGATACATTTTATCATCCTCTTGGTTTTTCTCTTTGCCTCTGTCTTATGTTGGATATCCTTTTTTTGATATCCTATACCTTTTTTATTGGTTCACTTTTTTTTTTTTCTTTCTGGAATACAATGCAATTGTTCAGTATCTTCTCGAGAGATTGGATGGTGTAAAGTTTTGATTCTTTGAATAATCAAAAATTTTCATGTTTTTATACTTAAATGGTAATTTGGCTGGGTACACAAGTCTAGATTGGAAATAGTTTTGTTTCAGAATTTTAGAGGTATTGCTGCATTGCATTTCTTCTGTTGCTGCTGTTCCAGAAGCCATTTGCTTTCCAACATTTTTAATATATTCTGTTTTCTTCTTTTGTAGGGTTTAATTAGTCTTCTCCTTGTTCTCAAATTTTGTAATACCCGGTCTGAGTATTTGGTCTGTTTTCAACTAATGTGATGGGTACTTTAGTTTTTAGTTTGGCAACTTGTATCTTTTAATTTGGGGAAATTTTCTTGAATTAGTTTATTGTTTTCCTGTCCACTATTTAATAATTTCTCTTTCTAGGAATTCTTTATTATCTACATGTTGCATCTCTTGGACTATTCCAAATTTACTTTTTTCATGTTTCATTTCTTTGACTTTAACTGAACTTCCTGTGAGATGTTTTCAGCTTTATTTTGCTCAACCTTCTTTTGAGTTTTTCATTTTTTGCTGTCATGTATCTAACATAGATACTAACATGCTGTTAGTATCTAACATCTCGTTTTTGTTCCTTGAGTACTCCCATTTTCATGGTTAACATATCTTTTTGAGGCTATTTGTTTTTAATCGTTGAATCTTTAAAAATCCAGACTCATGTTTCTGCATTTTAAATAGAATGTTTAGCAAATTATCTGGTTATTTTCTATTAGTTTCTTGTCATCTTTTCTCTTTTTTATCATATATTTACCATTTTGGCACTCCTCATTCCCATATATAGATCAAAATTTCCATTTGATTTCTTTCTCTTTATTTTCTTTCTTCTAATAAACTTCCTTTAAAAATGTTTGTACTTCCAAGTCTTTTGGTGGTATATTTTCTCAAGCTTTTGTTAAGTTCATTTTGCCTTCTCTTTTGAAGGATATTTTCACTGGACATAGAATTTTAGGTCAGGAAGTGTTTTCTTTCCAGGACTTCTTAAGGGGCTACCCAGTGTCATTTGGCTTGTAGAGTTTCTGATTGAAAGTGTTTTTTTTCTGTCATCCTTTGTGTACGGTATGTCTTTGTAACTGTGGTTGATTTTAAAGAATATTTTTGCTGTTGTTTTGGTTTTAAAAATTTTTTTAAAGTAAGCTGTACTCCCAAGGTGAAACTTGAACTCAAGACCCTAAGATCAAGAGTTGCTTGATCTCCTGACTGAGCCAGTCAGACAGCCCAAGAATTTTTTTTGACATTGGTTTTCAGGGGATTGATTTTAACGTGCCTTCTTGTTTCTTTGTGTTTATGTAGTTTGGGTAAGTTTAACTTCTTAGGTCTTTGGGTCTATAATATTTACCGAATTTGAAAAAGGTTAGCAATTATATGTATTTTTCAAATATTTTTTTTCTTTTTCCTTTCTCCTCAGCCTAACTTCTGGGCCTCTAATTAAATATATCCTAGACTATTAATGTCTCATAGATCACAGACTTGATTTTCTTTTCCTTTTCTTCTTCCCCTCTCTTTTTCTTTTTCTCTTTCTCTCCCTCCTTCTCCCTCTCTGTTTTCCCCTCCCCCTTTTCCTAGTCTTTGTCAGGTGTTGATCTTATTTCTGTGTTAAACCAGTATAAATCAAATGACAGGTTATAAGCCTATCTCTGGTTTGACATTTATCTTTTTGGGGTCTTGCTAGTTACCACTTCATTTGTTTTTCAACTTAACAAACTTGGTTGATATTATCTCTTCCCTTTTTCCTCCCTGTCCAATAATTAGTAAAAATTTTAAAATTCAATTTATTGGAGTTTCAAAGGATAAAAAGTATATATATTTAATATACCATCATAAGAGGGTTTTTTCAGATTTTTTGTTGCTTTTTATTGGTTAGAAACATTTATTGAATTAAGACTTAAAATTTTTAAAAGTTGGTAACTCTTTCCAGAACTCTTAAGGACTAAGCAGTTCTTATGTTAAAAAAGACGCTTTCAAAAGTAAAAGAGGAGCACCTGGTGGCTCAGTCAGTTAAGCATCCCACTTTTCCGTTTGGCTCAGGTTATGATCTCATGGTTTGTGAGTTCGAGTCCCACATCAGGGTCTGCACTGACAGTATGGAGCCTGCTGCTGAGTCTCTGTTTCCCCCTCCTCTCTCTCTCTGCCCCTCCCGCATCCCCCTCAAAAATAAATGTAAAAAAATAAATATTTTTTTAAGAAACTGGTAAAAGATGGAAACCTCCGTTAATTATAAAAGCCAATTCAAACCATTATAATCAAAAGTTAACGTATAGTAAGTGTAGGCCTGTCTCATACCAAATAGAATTCAAGAGCCTAAATCAAGTACTAGCCATCTTAATTCTTTTTGGAACAAAGTTATGTGTGCTTAGAGTATCTGACACACTGGGAACCAAACCAGCTATATATTATCTTAGCATTCCATCACAAGTAAGGTTTTTTTTATCTCAATATTGTAAAAAATATAAATAATCATAGACTGTATTATCTCAGTAAGGTAGAAAAGACATTTAATAAAAACCTGCCAAAGTATCAGAAGTTGAATGTAGAGTTTTTATTGAGATATATAAATGAACACTTGACTAAGTGGGTATGCCTAGCATGTTTCTGTACACATATTATAATAGAGATACCAAGTTAATTTATGTCTTAATGTATTCTATCTGAAATCTTAATGGAATTTTTATTTTAAATTTGATGAAATTATTCTGAATAATAAACTGTGAATACACTAAGCAATATCAGAAGTTCTGAGAGGAAAACCAAAAAGGGTAATAGATGAGTTTTGGTACTAGCCTTTAAACATTTAAGGAATTATAGTAACACAGTTTTGGTGAAGAATTGCATCATTATGGAAAGCAGTAGGCCTACTTCACTCATTCTTGAGCTGTGTAGTGTCCATCCAATGGAATTTTTCTACATGAAGTTTATAAAATTGAACAATACTTAAGTTTAAATCATTCCTCTGATATTTCATCATTTTGCTTAATTTCCTACTCTGTCAAGCATTTCCTTTTTTAAAAAAAGTTCATGGATTAAACAATAAAATTTGAATGCCTGTTATGTTCTAGTACTTGGAATACATCTCTGAATGTAATAAAATGTCTGCCTTTATGGAACTGGGATTTTTTTTTGGAGGAGAGAAAGATACATAATGTCAGATGCTCGTTAAGTATTTAAAGAAAGATAAAGCAGAGTAAGGGATTAATTTAGTGAAATGAGGCTCTTTAGGAGGAAGGCTCACATACTGTAACCATGTATTCATGTCAGCAAATAAGTTTTTATAAAAATGTTCATTTAATGTTTTTTGCTGTTTTGAAGGAGGCCTTATGGGACCTGTCAGGATGATTTCATCTGGACATGAGTTAACAACAGATTATGATGAAAAAGCACTTCATGAGCTTGGTTTTAAGGATATGCAGGTACACACAAATGTGGTTTGACTTTTAATGTTTATTTATTTGGGGGGCGGTGTGCATGTGTGAGTAGGGGAGAGGCAGAGAGTAAGGGGGGCAGAGGATCTGAGGCAGGCTCTGCACTGACAGCAGAGAGTCCGATGTGGGGCTCAAACTCACAAAGTGTGAGATCATGAGCTGAGCCAAAGTCAGACTCTTAACTGACTGAACCACCCAGGTGCCCCAAGTTTTAATGATGTGTATTGACTATTAAAGTCAACAGTTAAATAGTTGAAGGTATCCTTCAAAAACAATTATTGCTTTTGTTTTAATTGTGTGTGAAGTTTTGGGGGGGATTTTGTGAAGTTATTTTATACATAATACTTTAATTTTATACTTAATATTATCCTTTTCCCCTTTGCTCTTATTTTTATAGATGGTATTTGTATCTTTGGGTGCACCAAGAAGAGAACGGAAAGGGGAAGGTGTTCAGCTGCCTGCGTCTTGCCTACCACCCCCTCAGAAGGACAACATTCCTATGCTTTTGCTTTTACAAGAACCTCATTTAACTACTCTTTTTGATTTATTAGAGATGCTTGCATCATTTAAACCACCCTCAGGAAAAGTGGCAGTGGAAGATACTGAGGTGACTATATCATTTTATTTTTACAGTATATTGTTTGTCTTTCTGTTGAGTGGAAAATATTGTACTTGTAAGTGCAATAAAACCTATGAGTCCATTTATTTATTGATTAGGTATTTAACGGCCTAATATGATCCAAAACTAGTGTGTTTTAAGCATTGTTTTACAAGGATCAAAATAGGCAGCTTCAGCCTTCATTCGGTCTAGTGGGGAAGATAAATAATTGATATGCCTGGCAGATAGTTTTGGGTAAACTAACAGCTAAAATTTAGACACAGATGGCTGCTAAAACTAACGTTATTAGGGAGTAGGGATAGGCAGAAACTCATATATATTATTTGGTCAGGGAAGGTTTCTCTGAAGGAAACCATATGTAACCTGAGCTAGAAGGATGAAAAGGAGCCACCTAAATGAAGACAATTGAGGGATCGCCTGCATACAGTAATTGATTCCTGAAGCCCTTCATATAAGGAATCAGGCAGGTGTAGGAATTGTTGGAGTGCTAATAATGAGTAGAATGTGGAGGCTAGTGGGAGAGAGGAATGAGAGGAATAAGATAGGAAAGGTGAATAGAACCAGTCTGGCCATGCAACGTGTTTTTATTTTACTCCTTTTCACCTTGTAAGGTGATTAGCAGTAAGATGTTTTAAGCAGAGGGAAGGAGCACACATTCTGATTTTGGTTTTTAAGGTAATAGGTTTGTTTGGTAAAAGTAGAAAAAGTAATAAGGAACCTAATGCATTAGTTCAAGAAAGCCCTGACAGTGCCCTGGAATAGAATGAAGGGAGTGGACAAATTAAGTGGACTGCAGATCAGAACAACATAATTTGGTTGTGGATTGGATTAGGAGTGGAGATAGGGTCATGTTCAGGAAGAAGGAAAACAGGACATGGCATCCAGGTTTCTGTCTTGAGCAACTGGATAGATTCCATTTGAGATGAAGAATGGATGCTCCTGGGACATTAAGTGGTAATGTCAAGGAATCGTATATAATTGTGTTTGGAGCTCAGAGAAGGGGTTTGGTCTGAAGAAGTAAGGTGTGGGTGATCACTATGAAGATGGTATGTAAAAAGAGTGAGATCACCAAAAGGATTCAGTGTTAGTCTGCTGATATATATTAATGCCTTTAAATGGACTTATCCTAAGATGATATTCATTCATGTGTCTCATGCAGTGAATTATTATTTTGAGATTGAGTGCCATATAAAATAGTGCTTATTGTTTCTTTCCCAAGAATGTTAAGTGACTTTTTTTCCCTGTTTCCAAAATATGTTTGATTGTGGATGCATTGGTAACTGCTGTGGAGCCCTATGTTCCTTATAGCTTGGGGTTTCTTGTGGTGGCAAGTTTTTAAATTCCTAAGAAATTCTTCTTTTGTTCAATAATTAGTAACAGAATAATTAGTAACAGATCCCTATAAGCCTCCATTTTTTTTTTTTTACCTTTTGTATTTTATACCACAAATACTTAATGACCTTTTACTTCATGTCAGCACTGTATGGGCAGTTTAAAAGAGAGAAGGATAATTAGAAGAATTCCGTTTTCTTGGGGGTTGCTATACAGATGTGGGAACATAGGGAACAAAAATTTGAGGAAGGTTTTGCAAAAGGAGAGTCTTTCAAATTAGGTCCTGCTGCTAAGAGCAAAGAGAAGCATTATAGATTCACAGAAAAAGTGAATGGCATGTTTGAAATACTGGGAGTGTGAGTATAGTGTAATTAAAAAAATGAAAAGGAGATTGGAACCTGTACCACAAAGGGCCATATGAGATTTTTCTTCTGTGTAAAATGCTTTGCCATTATCGTAGAACATTTTAAAGCAACAAAATGAAATCTTTTATGGGGTATTAGAAACAAAGTGTAGGTGTTAGTGTGATGGATGTATTAGAGAAAACAAAGACTTGGAGGTAGGAGGCCCAGTGAATAGGCCATTGTAATAGTCCTGATGAGGCCTGAACTGGAGAGGAAGAATTCAGTTTTGAGCAGGTCTTTTTTTGAACTTTGTGGCAAGTATACCATTGTTGATGTGGGGTTCCTTTGTTTTCCCAAAACTGGTTTGGTCTTGTGGAAGGTTACAAAAATAAAAATAGAGGATCTTTGTTGTGAATGACCCATGTTGTGGGGCTTTTTAATCATAACCTAGCACATACATTTGCACCTGGGATTTTTTTTTTCCTTCAGATTGTTTCTTTGCACAGAGTACAGCCTTACTTTTCTGTCTTTTAAACTTGGTGTTTACAAAGTAATGAATTTATGTTACTGAAGAATTTTCAGTGCCATTTCCCCAACTGAACTAAAAATGTTACTTTGGGTTGCTTCTCTTCATTAGGGTTGTGAAAAGCAAAGGATACTTTGAGACTCTAAGATTTCCTTGTTTTCAGATATGCTAGCTTTATATCATTATACAGAAAGAACTAAACTTTTTATAGATATACAGAAGATTCCTTTGGCATCCATTGTATCCTAGCAAAAAGTCATTATGACAGCAGTAGTAATAGAATAATACACAAATTCATACCCTGGAAAATTCCAAAATTGTAAATTTTAGCTTTAGCTGTTTATTTACTTCTTGGGGTTGTGCTGTAATTTTTTAAAAAAAGGAAACTTGCCTATTTCTTGTATATTTTCTGAAACCTTTTTCGGGTTACTATTATCTCAGCATCTTACAGAGTTCAAATTTAACACATGATAATGGAAAAAAGTAGCTTTTAAAAAATTGTTTGCTTTCCTCTTAATCTCTGCTTATGTGAGACTGGAAAATAAGATATGGATTAGCAAAATAAAAAAGATGTACTCTTTTACCAAATGCGTAAAATCAAGGATTTAATTCACCAAGACTTTGTCGTAGTTAGAATAGTGACCTGATAATGTTCTTGAAATTTACTTGAATGGCTTTGTAAGACAGATGTTTTCACTTCTATTTGAAAAGTTTCCTGAATTAAAGTATCAAGATTTACAGGTCACTTTTTTCTTTCCAAAAAGCATCCAGTAACAAGTTTAAAAACTACTACTTTGACATAATCAATTTATTGAATAAATATATTTATTGTTTATAAGTAATAATTAAAAAACAAATTGTTGGGATGCCTGGGTCGCTCAGTCAGTTAAAGTGTGCAACTCCAGCTCAGGTCATGATCTTACAGTTCGTGGGTTCAAGCCCTGCGTCGGACTCTGTGCTGACAGCTCAGAGCCTAGAGCCTGCCTCGCATTCTGTGTCTCCTCCTCTCTCTGCCTTTCCCCCACTCACCCTCTTTCTCCCTTCGTCTCAAAAATAAACATTTAAAAAATTAAAATTGTTTACTGTGGAACAAATGACTTATTTCTTACTTTTAGAGTAAGACTAGGGTCGCCTGGGTGGCTCAGTAGGTTAAAGTGTCCAACTTTGGCTCAGGTCATGATCTCACAGTACGTGAGTTCAAGCCCCGAGTCAGACTCTGTGCTGACAGCCTAGAGCCTGCTTCTAATTCTGTGTCTCCTTCCCTCTGCCCATCCACTGCTCACACTCTTGTCTCTCTCTCTCTCTGTCTTAAAAATAAATAAACATTCAAAAAATTAAAAAGTAAAGTAAGACTAAAAAATGTTACCAAATTTGATAATCAAGGATTTTATGCAAAAAAGTTAAACTTAAATTTAGGTTTATTTTTTTAGTGATCTGTCTTGATAAGCAGTTATTCTTATTTGTGTAGAGCTTAAGATGTGAAGAACTTCATCTTCATGCAGAAAATCTCTCTAGGCGTGTATGGGAGCTACTTATGCTTCTTCCTACATGTCCTAACATGTTGATGGCATTCCAGAATATCTCAGACGAACAGGTAAACCCATAACATCTTTTTGCTCTCCTAGAGGATGGTACCATTTTATATTCCTCCTGGCAGTGTATAAGATTGCTTGTTGACCGTATCCTTAGTAAAATTTTGCCCATTTAATGGATAAAAAGTGACAGTTCATTTTAATGTTCATTTACTTGTTAGACTTAATAATATGGGCCTAATGCAAGGCAAGGATATTTTCTGAAATTATATTTAAAAAACATAATTTGCCTTTATATTAGTGTTTCATACTGCTATATGTTTTAAATATTCCTATTGGGGCACGACCTCACAAGTTAAGTGTTAGATATCTTTGTAAATAATTAGATTATTCTTTCAAAGCTATATAATAAAGGGTTAGGTAGAGATAGCAATAGAACACGTACACGATGAATGAAAAAAGTGTCCTAATGTTGTTCACTAATGGTTTTCTATGACTTGGGACTTGGCCATGTGATTTCAGAAGGTCGTGTATCTCAAATGATTTAGATGTGAACAAGGTAAGCCTGAGAAATGTTGGTTGATGACTCAGAGTAGGTCTAATAATATTATCAGAGATGCACATTGTGTGAATATCATTTCATAAATTGTGAGTAGAAAATAACAGTATTTTAAGGTTTATGTATTTGCATATGACTTCTAAATGTGCAGGTGTAACTTTTTATAAGTATTAAATAATAGACTTTACTGCTTCTGTATCTTTAAAAGTTGTTGCATTCGGCTAGGCTGCATAGGTTTTTTCATTGGGAAGATGTTGCATTGCCTCATCTGTTTTAAAAGTTAATAAGATAGAGTTGTTTTTTTTCCTGTGCTGCTGTTTGCATTATTAATTTTAATAAAATTTAATGAAAAATTGGTGTTTTAAGCATGCCATGAATACTAGTTAATACAGTTGGTCTTCATAGGTTTGAACATACTTCAAGGTATATGTAATATTTGAGTTCTTATATAGTGTTCATTTCTTTAAATTTTTTTTGATGGGGAGAGATCCCTTAGTAAGTTGGCTTGAGAAAACCTATGTTTTTCCTTTCTTAATTTAAGAGTAATGATGGACTTAATTGGAAAGAACTTCTCAAAATTAAGAGTGCTCACAAGCTATTATATGCCCTGGAAATTATTGAAGCACTGGGAAAACCTAACAGGAGGATAAGGAGAGAGTCAACGGTAATTGCATTTCCATTCTTACGGTCAAATACTTGTATTTTCTCTGGAGCCAAATTCCAGAATGTGTTATATTCTTTTATTTTTTATTTATTTTTGTTTGTTTATTTGAGAGCAAGCAATCATGTGAGTGGGGGAGAGGGAAAGCGAGAGAGCAAGAGAGAAAGAATCTTAAGCAAGCTTCAGGCTCAGTGCGGAGCCTGATAGTTGGCTCTATCCCACAACCCTGGGATCATGACCTGAGTGATAATCAAGTCAGATGCTCAACTGACTGAGCCACCATGGTGTTCCAAGAATGTGGTGGGTTTTTTGTTTCTGTTTTTATTTTTTTGAGAGAGAGGGAGGGAGGGGAGAGAGAGAATTCTAAGCAGCCTCCACCTTCAGCATGGAGCCTGAAGCAGGGCTTGATCTCACGGCCATGTGATCATGACCTAAGCCGAAATCAAGAGTCAGTAGCTTAACTGAGCTGCCCAGACGCCCCTATTATCTTTTAATTCTAGAATAATTTTTTTCTCCTGCCACCTTCTCTCATTTTTTTTTAAACATTTTTTTGAAGTTTATTTATTTACTTAGAGTGCAGGAGGGTCAGAGAGAGAGAAGGAGAGAGACAGAATCCCAAGCAGGCTCTGCACTGTCAGTGCAGAGCCTGATGTGAGGCTCAGACTTGCGAACCGTGAGATCATGACCTGAGTTGAAATCAAGAGCCAGATGATTTACTGACTGAGCCACCCAGGCACCCCTCTTACCATTATTTTATTTTATTTTTTTATTTTTATTTTTTGCTGTTCCCACAGGGAAGTTACAGTGATCTTTATCCAGATTCAGATGATTCAAGTGAGGATCAAGTGGAAAATAGTAAAAATTCCTGGAGTTGCAAGGTTTGATCATATGTGTTAAATAGTGTATTGATAAAAATTATCCCTAATTTTCCAAAAGTAGGTATCATAATCAATAATTTTAAATTTAGTAAAATAAAGGATGGTTTAAAAATCATGTATTACTGTAAATCACAGTAATAAGGTGAGATTATTTAATGCCTTGGTACACTTATTTTCTTCCTTTATTGGAATACTTTGTTAGGACACTTCAGTGTCTATAGTTAAATTGTCAATGGAATTTAAAGATACGTTTATGGATTTTTGCAAGAATCTTGTTTTAAAATTTTCTTGAAAATAAGGTAGGTTATCACTTTACATAGAAGTTATTTTGGTTATTTAAATCAGAGTAATTTCCTAGATTAAAGATGCATATTTTACACACATGTATACATAAATACACACACATCTAGTTACTGAATCAAAAGCAGGTCTTCAAGACATTTTGTAGCTGCATCTCTCTTACTGGTACTCTCACAATTACTTACAGTTTGTTGCTGCTGGAGGGCTTCAACAGTTATTAGAAATTTTTAATTCTGGAATTCTGGAGCCTAAAGAGCAGGAATCCTGGACTGTGGTAAGTGAAACCAGTTTTTAACCAGTTAATAGTGTCCTGTCTTAAGCACTTCCATTTTTTGTTAGCAAGTATATCTTTTGCCGCATGCTTTGTTGTAGTAAGGAAGATTATAGAGTGTAGTAGAACTAAGTTTTGAAAAATACGGTATCTGATAAAAATTATTCATAAGAATTCTCCATGACACCTGTTAAAATTTAAGTGCCAAAATTCATGACTCTGAATTATGGGTAATTTGTAAATCTTTTTCCTTTAGGTAAATAAATTACATATTAGTATTTATACAGTCTTAATGTTTGGATGCTTTTAAAAGAACTGGTTTATGTCTTCAAATTTTGGAAAACATCCTTTTTCAGTGTTTTATTTTGTTTTGAGTATTTCTTCCTTTATAGTAGTGCTACTCAAATAAGTGTCTTTAGACCATTTGTGACTGGTCTGAAATGAATTAGGTGCAGGAGTTGAGAGTAAGCCCTGAGAAGATTTTTACAGATACTGAATATGGCTACAGATTTTTTTTTTTAATGTTTATTTATTATCAAGAGACAGAGAGACACAGAGTGTGAGCATGGGAGGGGCAGAGAGAGGGGGAGACACAGAATCTGAAGCAGGCTCCAGGCTCTGCGCTTGTCAGCACAGAGCCCGACGCGGGGCCCGAACTCAGAAACTGCGAGGTCATGGCGTGAGCCGAAGTCGGATGCTCAACCAACTGAGCCACCCAGGTGCCCCTACAGATTTTTTAAAAAGTATTTCACAAAATCATTTGCACTTAACAAAAAGGAAGTTTGTCTTTTTTTTTTTAAATAAACTATTAATGTGAAGAAGCACTATTCTATATAGTATTAAGAAAATAAAATTGTGGAATATTAAAAAATTGATACTGCTATAAAGGATGCTCCCTTTCCTGACTTCCAACAAAGTAGAGTAGCATTATCAAACATTCCATTCAAATACTAACTTTTTAGTACTGTGGTTTAGAATTACCTTAGAACCTAGGAGTCAAGTGTTCTTAATTTAATACCAAGTTACTAAAAGAAAATAGATTTAGAAAACCTATCATTATGTACCAAGCTGTTGTTATTCTTACCACTGGTTTCAGTACTTATTTTTCTATTTTTAAATATATTTTACTGTGATATTTTCCTTTTAGAATAGATACCTCTATTCAGTTATTAATTATTATAGTTCTGTGACTTATAACATCTGTTGCGTTTTATTAGTCATGTCTACTACCCCATTAATTCTCTTAGAATTCTAATGTGCTTTTTAGTTCTTTGGCAAAGTGGGAGATTTTAAATGTGTTAACAAGTAGTTATGTGTCATTTATAGGAATTTTGTTTGCAGACTTGCTCTAAGTTTAGTTTGGAATAAGGCTTACAGGAAATCAGTCATAAGCTAAAGGTTTTTTCTCTGTTTCTTTTGAAATTGTAGATATTTTTATGAAGTATTACTAATAAGATAATGTTAACTACCAAATATGACACATTGTAGCCTGGCAATGCCTGAGATGCTACTAAGCATGCCTGAGACACAGTTTGCAAGCCAGCTTACACCCCTATTTGCATCTCTCTTCACATATTATAGAATACTTACAAATTCAGTCATTCTTGTTTCTTAGTTTTTTTTCCTTTTAATTGAGGTATAGTTGAGGTATACTTTTAAATTAAAAACTTTTGAGATAGAATTCACATATAATGAAATTCAGCCTTTTAAAAAGCAGTGATATTTTAGTATATTTACAGACTTGTGCAAACATTACCACTAATGCCAGAACAGTTTGATCCCCTCAGAAGGAAACACCCTATGCCATATTCATTAGCAATCATTCCTCATTTTCCCCCAAACATTTCAGCCCTGGGAAAACACTAATCTAATTCTACTTTCTATGGATTTGCCTGTTATGGACATTTCATATAAATGGAGCCATACAATATGTACATGGTCCTTTGTGACTGGCTTCTTTCACTTAAGCATAATGTTTTAAGGTTCATTCTTTTTTTTTTTTTTTAAGTTTATTTATTTTGAGAGGGAGAGAAAGCACCAGTGGAGGCAGGGGCTGAGAGAGAAAGAATCCCAAGCAGGCTCTGCACTTAGTCCAGAGCCTCACACGGGGCTGGAACTCACCCCAAGAGATCATGACCTGAACCAGAGTCAAGAGTTAGACACTTAAACGACTGAGCCACCCAGGCACCCCCCAGGTTCATTCTTGGAAGTAGTATATTATCCATAGTCACAGATATTGATGACTCTGTTTTCTTTTAAGAATTTTATAGTTTTGGGGTGCCTGGGTGGCTCAGTCAGTTAATTGTCTGACTTCAGGTCATGATTTCATGGTTTGTGAATTCCTGCCCCACATTGGGCTATGTGCTGTCACTGCAGAGCCTGCTTTGGATCTTCTGTCTCCCTCCTCTTTGCTCCTCCCCCACTCAATAGCTCTCAAAAATAAATAAACATTTAAAAAAATACATTAAAAAAAAAGAATTTCAGTTTTGGGGGTGCATGGGTGGCTCAGTCCATTAAGCATCCAACTCTTGGTTTTGGATCAGGGTTTGTGAGATGGAGCCCTGCGTTAGGTGGGAGCCTGCCTGGGATTCTCTTTCTCTCTCCTCTCACACGCTTGTGCATGCTCTCTTTCTTTCTCTCTTTCAAGATAAAGAATTTTATAGCTAGTTTTTAAACATTTAGGTCTTTGATCCATTTTAAGTTAATTTTTGTAGGTGATATGGAGTTGAGGTATACTCAGTACATAATGAACTTATTTATTTTTTAAATGTTTATTTTAGAGAGAGAGAGAGACAGACAGACAGCATGAGTGGGGGAGGGGCAGAGAGAAAGGGCGACACAGAATTGAAAGCAGGCTCCAGGCTCTGAGCTGTCAGCACAGAGCCTGATGCGGGGCTAGAATCCATGAACCGTAAGATCATGACCTGAGCCGAAGACGGATGTTTTAACCGACTGAGCCGTCCAGGTGCTCTGATAATGAATTTACTTTAAAAAAAAAAAAAAAACAAAAAACAGAACCTTTAAGTTTTGGAAAATGTATATAATTGTGTAATCCACCAACACAAACAAAATATAGAATATTTCTATTACACCAGAAGTTCCGTCCTGCTTTTTTACCATCAGTTCCTCCCTTCTTCCAACCATCCAGCCCTAAGCAACTACTGATCTGCTTTTTGTTGTTAAAAGATTACATTTGCATTTAATAGAATTCCATGTAAATGGAATACTACGATATGTATTCTTTGTAACTGGTGTCTTTTAGTCAACATGTATTTTGAGCCTGATAAATGTTGCATGTATTGGTTGGTTGTTAGTTTTCATTGATGAGTAGTATATCCTTTTATAGGTATACTATTCCTTATCCATTCACCTCTTGATGGACATTTGAGTTTCTGGTTTGGGGCTATTATGAATAAAGTTGACAGATGTTCATACACAAATCTTTTTGTGTACATATGTTTTTGTTTCTTGTGGGTAAATACCAAGAAAAGAAATTGCTGAATAATATGGTAATGTAAGATTAACTTTGTAAGAAACTGCCAAGGTGTTTTCCAAAGCAGTTGTACCATGCGACTTATGGGAGTTCCAGTTGCTTCATATCTTCAACAGTTGGTGTGGTCAGTCTTTTTAATTTTAGCTATTCTACTGGGTATGTAGTGTTACCTCATGGTGCTTTGCCCTTTTTAATTTTGGTAAAATACACTTAAGGTTTACTATCTTAACCATTTTTAAGTGTGTAGTTCACTGGTGTTACATACCTTCACCTTGTTGTGGAATCATCACCATCATCTAACCCCATTACTATTTTCATCTTGTAAAATTAAAACTATACCTATTAAACAGTGACTCCCCATTGTCCCCTCTCCCCAACCCATGACAAACCACCATTGTACTTTGCCTCCATGATTTTGACTACTCTGAGTACCTCCTGTAAATGGAATCATGTGGTATTTGTCTTTCTGTGACTAGCTTATTTCATTTAGCAAAATGTCCTCCAGCATCATCCTTGTTGTAGTCTATTGGAGAATTTCCTTCCTTTTTAAGGCTGCGTACATAATATTCCATCGTATGCATATGCTACATTTTGTATATCCATGCATTCATGGGTTGCTTCCATATTATACCTATTGGGAATAATGCTGCTATGATTATAGGTGTATAAATATCTTTGAGACCCTGCTTTCATTTCTTCAAGAGTAGAATTGCTGGGTCATATGGTAATTATGTTTTTAGATTTTTTTGAGGAACCACCATGTCGTTTCCCACAGGAGTTAAACCATGTTACATCTCTGCCAGTAGTGCACAAGTTTCTGTACGTATTTGCCAACACTTTTATTTCCTGGTTTTTTGATATCAACCATCCTAATGGGTGTTGAGTGCTATCTCGTTGTTTTAATTTGCATTTCTTAATAAACAGTGAAGTTGAGCATCTTTTCTTATGTTCTTTGGCCATTGAGAGAACTGTCTTTTCAACTCTTGTGCTCATTTTTGAACCAGGTTGTTGGGTTTTTGTTGAGTTTTAGAAGTTCTTTATATATTGTGAATATTAAACCTTTATATAGTTTGCAGATGTTTTCTCCCATTTGTGGGTTACCATTTTACTCTGTGGATAGCCTTGTGCATGAAATCTTTTAATTTTAATGAAGTCTAGTGTGTCTGTTTTTTCTTTTGTTACCTGTCCTATCCAAGAAATCATGTGTCCAAATCCTTTGTCATCAAGCTTCTATCCTACTTTTTCTTGTAAGAGTTTTATTGTTTTAGCTCTTATATTTAGGGCCTTTATTTATTTGTTTATTTATTTATTTTTAACTAATTTATTTATTTTAATTTTATTTTTTTAATTGACATCCAAGTTAGCATATAGTGCAACAATGATTTCAGGAGTAGATTCCTTAATGCCCTTTACCCATTTAGCCCATCCCCCCTCCCACAACCCCTCCAGTAACCCTCTGTTCTCCATATTTAAGAGTCTCTTGTATTTTGTCCCCCTCCCTGTTTTTATATTATTTCTGTTTACCTTCCCTTGTGTTCATCTGTTCTGTGTCTTAAAGTCCTCATATGAGTGAAGTCATATGATACTTGTCTTTCTCTGACTGATTTCACTTAGCATAATACCCTCCAGTTCCATCCACGTAGTTGCAAATGGCAAGATTTCATTCTTTATGATTGTATTCTTTAAGATTTCATATCTTTATGATATATATGTGTATATATATAATACACGCACACACACATAAACCACCTCTTCTTTATCCATTCATCCATTGATGGACATTTCTTTCCATACTTTGGCTATTGTTGCTAGTGCTGCTATAAACATTGGGGTGCATGTGTCCCTTCAAAACAGCATCCCTGTATCCCTTGGATAAATGCCTAGTAGTGCAATTGCTGGGTCATAGGGTAGTTCTATTTTTAATTTTTTGAGGAACCTCCATACTGTTTTCCAGAGTGGCTGCACCAGTTTGCATTCCCACCAGCAGTGCAAAAAAGATCCTCTTTCTCCGCATCTTCACCAACATCTGTTGTTGCCTGAGTTGTTAATGTTAGCCTTTCTGACAGGTGGGAGGTGGTATCTCATTGTGGTTTTGATTTGTATTTCTCTGATGGTGAGTGATGTTGAGCATTTTTTCATGTGTCAGTTGGCCATGTGGATGTCTTCTTTGGAGAAGTGTCTATTCATGTCTTTTGCCCATTTCTTCACTGGATTATTTGTGTTTTTGGTGTTGAATTTGGTAAGTTCTTTATATATTTGGGATACCAACCCTTTATCTGATATGTCGTTTGCAAGTATCTTTTCCCATTCTGTCAGTTGCCTTTTTCTTTTGCTGATTGTTTCCTTTGCTGTGGGGAAGCTTTTTATTTAATGAGGTCCCGAAAGTTCATTTATGCTTTTGTTTCCCTTGCCTCTGGAGACGTATTGAGTAGGAAGTTGCTGCAGCCAAGATCAAAGAGGTTTTTGCCTGCTTTCTCCTCGAGGATTTTGATGGCTTCCTGTCTTACATTTAGGTCTTTCATCCACTGTGAGTTTATTTTTGTGTATGGTGTAAGAAAGTGGTCCAGGTTCATTTTTCTGCATGTCGCTGTCCAGTTTTCCCAGCACCACTTGCTGAAGAGACTGTCTTTACTGTCTTTATTCCATTGGATATTCTTTCCTGGTTTGTCAAAGATTAGTTGGCCATATGTTTGTGGGTCCATTTCTGGGTTCTCTATTCTGTTCCATTGATCTGAGTGTCTGTTTTTGTGCCAGTACCATACTGTCTTGATGATTCAAGCTTTGTAATACAGCTTGAAGTCCGTAGGGCCTTGATTTATTTTGAGTTAATTTTTGTATATGGTGTTTTAGTGTGTAAGGGTCCAACTTTATTCTTTTGCATGTGGATATCCAAGGTTTCTCAGCACTGTTTTTTGAAAATACTGTCATTTCTCCCATTGGATGGTCTTGGCACCCTTGTTAAAAATCATTTGACCATAAATGTGAGGGTTTATTTCTGGGTGTTTTATTCCTTTCCATTAATCTTTTTTTTCAAGTTTATTTTTATTTCTTTTGAGAGAGAGAGAGAGAACAAGAGGGGGAGGTGCAGAAAGAGGAGACAGAATCCCAAGTGGGGCTTGAACTCCTGAACTGGGAGATCATGACCTGAGCTGTAATCAAGAGTTGGGCACTTAACCAACTGATCCACCCAGGTGCCCCTTTTCCATTAATTTGCATATGTATCTGATGCCAACACCGCATCATGTTGATTACGGTAGGTCTGTAGTAAGTTTTGAAATCAGGAAGTGTCAGTCCTCTAGTTTTGTTCTTCTCTTTTAAGATTGTATTGGCATTGGAGTCCCGTGAGATTCCCTTTGAATTTTAGCGTGGGTTGTTTTTTTTTTTTCCTCTGCAAAAAATGTCATATTTTGTTACGGATTGTTTTGAGTAATAATAAGTCTTCCAATCCATGGACATGTGATGTGTTTCCATGTATTGTTTTTAATTTTCTTCAGCATTGTTTTATAATTTTCATTGTAGAAGACTTTCATATTCTTGGTTAATTCTTAAGTATTTTATTCTTTTTTTTTTTTAATGTTTATTTATTTTTGAGACAGAGAGAGACAGAGCATGAACGGGGGAGGGTCAGAGAGAGGGAGACACAGAATCTGAAACAGGCTCCAGGCTCTGAGCCGTCAGCACAGAGCCCGACGCGGGGCTCGAACCCACGGACAGTGAGATCGTGACCTGAGCCGAAGTCGGAGGCTTAGCCGACTGAGCCACCCAGGCGCCCCAGTATTTTATTCTTTTGATGCTATTGTGAATTGAATTATTTTTGTAATTTCCTTTTCATATTGCTCATTGTTCACCTATGGAAGTGAATTTTGTGTGTTGGCTTTGTATCCTGTACTTTGCTGAATTCATTTATCTTAAGAGCTATTCTTTGGCATCTTTAAGGTTTTCTATATATCCTCTACAAATGGATAATTTTCCTTTCTAACTTAGATGCCTTTTGTTTCTTTTCTTGCCTAAGTGTTCAGGCCAAAACTTCCCCTACTATGCTGAACAGAAGTGAGGAAAGCCAGTATTCCTCATCTTAGTGGAGAAGCTTTTAGTCTTTCACAATTTAATATGATTTTCACTGTGGGTTTTTCATCTGTGGCTTTTATTTATGCTCAGGTAGTTTGTTTTCCTTCCTTCCTTCCTTCCTTCCTTCCTTCCTTCCTTCCTTCCTCTCTTTTCTTTCTTTCTTTCTTTCTTTCTTTCTTTCTTTCTTTCTTTCTTTCTCTTTTCAATTTTAGAGTTTTTGCCTGCTTACTGTGTGAGCAGTGGTGGAGGGTGGGGCTGAGAAAGAGAGAGTCTTAAGCAGACTCCATTCTCAGCATGGAGCCCGAAATAGCCATCAGTCCCATGGCCCTGGAATCATGACCTGAGCTGAGTTCAGGAGTCTAATGCTTAACCTCTTTCTATTTTGTTGAGTGTTTTTATCATGAAAGAGTGTTGAATTACTTCATGTGCTTTTTCTGCATGTAATCAATTGAAATGATCAGGTGGTATTTTTTCTTCATTTTGTTGTGGAGTATTGATTGATTCTTGTATGTTGAGTCATTCTTGCATTCCAAGAACAGATCCTACTTGGTCATGTACAATCCTTTTATTGTGTTGCTAAATTCTGTTTGCTAACGTTTTTTCAAGAATATTTGCATCATTAATCCTCAGGGATCTTGGTCTGTAATTTTTTTTGTAGTGACTTTTTCTTTCATTGATACCAGGCTTGTGCTGGCTTCATAGAGTGGGTTGGGAATGCTCTGTTCTTAGAGAATTTGAGAAGGATTGGTATTCATCTTTAAATGTTTAGTAGAATTTACTAATGAAGTTATCAGGTCTAAGGCTTTCTTTATTGGGAGATTTTTATATACTGATTCAATCTCATTACTAGTTATATATCTATTCAGATTTTCTGTTTCTTCAAGATTGAGTCTTGGTAGGTTTTGCGTTTCTAGGAATTTGTCCATTTCATGTAGGTTATCTGGCTTTTTGGCTTTACATTTATCTATTACACTCTTAGAATCCTTTTTATTTCTGTAGAATTGGTAGAAAAATTCCCACTTTTATGTCTGATTTGACAAATTTCACTTTTTTTAGTTCTAGCTAAAGGTTTTGTTTTTTTCAAAGAATAAACTTTTATTTACATTGATTTTTTTTTGTTGTTATTGTCTTTCTATTATGTTTTATTTACCTCTGCTGTGTATTATTTCCTTATTTCTTCTAGCTTTGGGTTTAGTTTTTCTAGTTCTTAAGTTGGAAAGTTAGATTCTTGATTTGAGATCTTTTTCTTTTAATGTAAGTGTTTATAAATTTCCTTCATTAGTACTTATTTCACTGAATCTCTTAAGTTTCATACTTTTTAAGACCATGATTTTTTTTTTTTTCTTTCATGAAGTGTCTGTTCATATCGTGGACTTTTTTGTTGTTGTTCTTCCTATCCTTTTCCTTTTCCTTTCCCTTTCCACCTTAGCAAAGAGTTGTAAGACTTTTTTTTTTTTCCTTAATTAATTTAGACAAGTTTTTCCACTACATGTATGTATGGGAATATTTGTATTCAATCTGTGGCTTGCTTTTTTCATTATTTTGACAGTGTCTTTTAAGCAGAGAGGTTTTTAATTTTAACAAAATTGATATCTTATTTAGAAATCTCTGCTCCAAGACCGCAAGTATGTTCCCCCTTTTTTTTTCTACTATAAGTACTATTTGCATTTATTTCTGTGATGCATTTTGAGTTAATTTTTTTATATGTAGAGTGAAGTTGAGGGTTTGTTTCATTTACTTTTTTCACTATGACTATTCAGTTTTCTAGGATCATTTGTTAAAAAGACTGTTCTTACTGAAATTTCTTGATAACTTTCTTGAAAATCTAATGTAGTATTGCTGCATTACCTGGAATATTGGTTTAGCTATACAATTTGGAAGTTGGATTAGGAAGAGTGGAAAATAGCTGTTGATGTGAGCACTCTGAAACTTTCATCTTGCACATAAATGATACTTACTAATTTACTCACAGGAGGTGTTTTTAAAATTCTAAAGTAGAGCTTTAAATCAGAAATTAATTTTCATATGAAATATTTTACCAAAAATATTTTTATTTTAAATCTCCTTATGTAAAGTGCAAAATCTTCTGTTATTTTTTACAATTTTGGGGAATTGCTTTGGCTCCAGAATATTGGAGTATATGTCATTTGCATGGAAAAACAACAATACTTCATCTCTTAATTTTATTTTCTAGCTTTCAATTTCAGGTTATATAGTGGCCATATTAAATTAACCAAAATAGGGAAATGACATTTTCTTCTTCTCCACAGTGGCAGCTAGACTGTCTTGCTTGCTTGCTGAAGTTAATATGCCAGTTTGCAATAGATCCATCCGATTTGGATTTAGCTTATCACGATGTCTTTGCCTGGTCTGGTATAGCAGAAAGCCATAGGAAAAGAACTTGGCCTGGTAAATCAAGAAAGGCTGCTGGTGATCATGCCAAGGGTCTTCATATACCAAGATTAACAGAGGTAAAGTACAGAAGTTCCCATTAGATTATAGTAATGAATTCTATTTGTGTTTTATCGAGTTAAGAATACGCTAATGCATAAGGAATATGATCCCAGACTACTACAATATGATGTAACTGCTGAAGTGATACCTTCATTTTAAATTGAGTAGTAATTATGAAATAGTAATGTTTTTCAGTTTATTATCCAAATTTCAGGAATGAATGTCATTCTGCTGTACTCCCCAACTGTAGTTAGTTAGTCATTTACACAGTAATTTATATACTAAATTTGTCAGGGTCCATTTAGGGAAATAAGCCCCACTAGGTGTTTGAACAGAGGTGATTTAAAGTAAATAATTGTTTTTACGTGTATGTATTGGAGGACTAAGTATGTAAAAGGAAAATGTTGAGGTAACCCAAAGGAGTAACCATTCACCACCTCTAGGGTTTGAGAAGCATATGGAAAAGGTTTGGGGTTATCAGAAATGAGGAGGTTATAAGGATCTTGTTGGCCTGCAGTTTAGGCCTCTGAGGAAGGTGTTCTGCTACTGCTTCTGAAATCAATGGCTTCTGAAATCAAATGGGTTAAATACTTATGTTTCAATGCTGACAGAACAAGCAAGAAAGTAATCTCTCTAGTGTCCCAGGTTAATGGAACCTCATAGAAACCAGCTGGCAAAAGAGGAATTTAGTTTATGATGTACCAGCCCTAACATCACAAAGCAAGTTGATAGAATGGTATATTTAGAGCTGAATGAAAATGGCACCATAACCAGGATGACATCCACAAGTATAATTAGAATTCTTTCTGGCTGTGGATTCTTTTGTTCATGTGATCAAATATTTGCTGTTCGAATTGTTCCATCCCTGAATTGGGAAATGGGGACAGATGAAGACAGGTTTTTAGTGAGATCTCTTCCTCATTTGTAACCTTTTGAGAACAGCATCTTACCTCATAGCTGCCCCTAGAAACTCTAGAATTGTGAGTTGTTTCTGATTAGAGAAATAGGTTCTGTAGTGAACATAGGTTGGAAACTACTGGTGAAAATTGAAACCTGAAGCATATTTCCCTTCTGGAATTTTGGAGATTAAAGGGGCCAGATGATTTTGTTAGTATTCCAAATCATTTACAGCTAATACAATTAAAATAGACTATGGAGACTACAGTGTAATCTAAATGTGTTTTCCAGTATTGCTTATTGCCAATTACTTACTTACTTTAACCTTGCATTGCTATAATGTTTCAGTTAATTTTTTTCCAGAATAATCTTTCCAAGTTATAATTTGAAAGCTCCCCTTTCCATTAACTCATTAAATAACTTCACAGCTTTGACCTTGATTAGTGGTTTCCTCTTGAGATTTTTTTTTTTAATGTGTTTTTTTTTTTTTTTAATTTTTTATTTTTTTGACAGAGAGAGACGGAGCATGAATGGGGGGAGGGTCAGGGAGAGAGAGAGACACAGAATCGGAAGCAGGCTCCAGGCTCCGAGCTGTCAGCACAGAGCCCGACGCGGGGCTCGAACTCGTGAACCACGAGATCATGACCTGAGCCAAAGTCGGACACTTAAACGACTCAGCCACCCAGGCGCCCCATCCTCTTGAGATTTTAATAATAAATATATATAGTATAGATATAAACTACATACATAAGGAATTTAAAAATATTGTTTTTTAAAAAGTATATGCAAGTACATGCTTATTGACAATAATTCGGAATATATAGGTGAACCTATCCTCCTAGTCATAGGTGACTACCGTTAATAGTTATGATTTTTTTCTGTGCACATACTTCTATAGTTTAGAAAAGGTGCTTACTAAATATTTTTTTCCATTGGTTTATCATAATCAGAACTTAATGTATTAAGCTATTTGGGAACAAAAATCTTTGTTATATTAATTCTAGAGACAAAGTTAGCCAGTTTTGATACTCTATAGATAATGAGGAAGAACACTTAATTTTTTCATAATTTACTGTCATGCATTATTTCATTTGTTATCCTTAAAAAGCTTTTCAGAACGTTCAAATTTCAAGTTGAACTTTCAAATTCCAGCCTAGACCGCTTTCCTTAAAGCTGTTCTGATTTCACCAGGGACAGGTTTAGTTGCTGCTCTCTTTTTTTTGCTCATGTGGCACATTGTATTCCTTGTGTTACAGTGCTTTCTATGTTATCTGCTGCAGTGGATTCAAACCTCCAGGATGGGAACAGTGCTTATAACATAAGTGCCCAGAAGGGTTTCGATCTGCAGAAGGGAGTCAGTAATTCTTTATTTATATAAATTAGCAAATTATTTTCTACCATTATATAGAACTCTATAGAACATTATATAGAATTCCCATTATATAGAAGAACTAATACCTAAAAATTAAGTAGTTTATTAGAATCATGCAGCTTGAAAGTTTGCAAACTAAATATTGATCCTCAGGATTTTTAATCTAGAATCTATGCCCTGTATTCATCTTTTTCTCTGTTTCAGGATGGTTGAGATCTCTGTTGCTGCTTGGCCTTACTTATTTCAAAATTTAAAAATGTATAATTCTCCTTCACCACCCCAATAAACCACCGACATGTGTAATATGTTTTTTTCACCCATGTGGGTGACATGTAAAGAATTTGTGGGTCAAATACAAAGAATAGTTTTGTAAAATAATAATAATAATAATACTAAAATAGTTTGGCCTCTGTATTTCTAAATTTTCATTTTTTTTAAGTTGCTATTCTTAAGTTTGTTTGCAAAATTCTGATTTTCTAATATATTTTTACTGTATGATTTTCTTTGTCATAGATAAAAATAAAATTTGGAGTTTTGGGTTAAAAATGCATTTTTGTGTTTTAGCATATTTAAAGATTTTTTTGTAATGTTTTTGTTTTGAAGGTATTTCTTGTTCTTGTCCAAGGAACCAGTTTGATTCAGCGACTTATGTCTGTTACTTATACATATGATAATCTGGCTCCTAGGTATGAAGTTTTTACATAATTTATGTATGTATTTGTAGTAAGAATGGAGTGTTTTAAAATTTCATGTTGAAAACATTTAAGTGAGCAGAAAAACTGTTAGGGCATCTTAGTGTGTGTGTGTGTGTCTTTGTGCACATATTTATTTATATATTGTCCTGAATTTTATGAGAGTAAGGTTCAGATATCATGACCATTTACCCATAATCCTTCGATACCAGGACATTTTCTTAATAATTGGAGTAAACACTCAAATATAGCAAGTTTAACATGGTTATGATAGTGTTATTTAATATATAGTTCACACTCAAATTGTCCCATTAATATTCTTTATAGTGTTTTTTTTCCCCCCCTGGTCTAGGATCATGTACTGCATTTGGTTGTATTTCTTCCATTTCCTTTTACCCAGGGATACTTCGTTAGCCTCTCATGATACTGACATTTCTGAGTAGTGCAGGCCAGTTGCTTTATAAAGCACCTTTCAATTTAGGTTTTCCTGATTGTTCTTCATGATTAAATTCAGGTTATATACATTTTTAGCAGGAATATATACATTTTTAGCAGCAGTACTCTGTAAGTAAAGTGTCTTTCTCAATACATAACTGGTGATGTCAGTTTGTCCCATTATTAATGATATTAATTTTTACTAGTTTATTTTGTTTCCTGCAGGTTTCTTTACAGTAAGGTTTCTGATTTTTTCTAATGAAAAGTAACCCGTGGGAAGCTGCTCCTCATAAAACTTTCATTCATTTTCAGCAGAGATGATTCTTGCCTAATTCAGTTATTAGTAAATGTTTGGAAACTAGTGATTTTCTGACTTACAACCATTCCTTTTATGCTTATTCGTTGACATTGTGTTTTGAAGAAGAGTTTTCTCTTCTTCCTTTTACTTCATATCAGTTTGAATTAATGGATTATTTTTCACTCGGTTTGTTGCAGTTCATTACTATTACTATTCACTTTACTCAAATTATGCCTGAGCTGGCCGCCTCAAGCTTGTTCATGGGTCATTTTGACATATCCCTATTATTTGGGGTGGAGGGAAGGAGTCCTTTTTTATTTTTCCTGTCACTGTAAGATCCTCAAGGCATGTAATTTCTCTACCTTAGTCCTGGAATCAGCCATTTCTTTAAGAAGCTGTAGTTCTTGTTGGGGAGGAACAAAATATGGGTTCTTGGTATACTCATTGCTACTGAGGACTCCTTGTTTCTAGGCCCTTGGTGGACAGAGCTGGAAATATGTGTATATGAATATAGTTTAGCCAGGTGATATCCCATTTAATTTGGGCTACAGTGGAGATTTCTTTTTTTGAAAATAATGTACAAAATTTTAATGCAAAAATTCAAGTGTGGTAATTGCTGACTGATACATGGGTACCTGACTGTATGCCTTTAATAATCACATAAGTTAAAGTTGTGAAATTAATTTCTAAATATTGTGTAGGTATTTATGTTGGGCTGAAGTTTGCTATCATACTCAAATGATTTATAAAGCTAATGTAAACACGTTTGAAATTGCTTGACCTTATTCATGGCTAATAGCTGATAGCTGTTTTTAGATGCTTTTAAAAGTCACCTTCATAGGCAGTGGTTGCATATAAATAGCATGATTATTTTAAGATTATTTCTTTTATAATTTACCCTGTTTTTTGGGTCTCTCTCTCAGTTGAATTCACATTCATTGCTTAATCAATATCTACCTCCATCCACTAGACACTGAGTTCTATATGAACTATATCTGATCTTGCTCAAGAATGTATTTTTAGTACCAGATACTTTGTCTCATTGTTTATAAAACTTAGGAATGGACAGCATGTAGAAATGAAGAGATTACTATAACATGCCTTTGATTGTATGATCAGATAAATTTTATACCCTCACCACCAATACTCTTCACTTAAATAATTCTTAACTCTTCCTCTGTGTCCTCACTAACCCACACTCTACCTCACTCTTCCAACATACCACAGTACATTGAGGTAACAAGGCAATTCAGTAACTGCTTTAATCTGGTTTTATTTCTTGAGAATTAAGAAATGTTCACATGACTTTGTTAGTCTCACACGAGAAAAAATAAACATGCAGGTTTGCTACCAACTTCTGCTATTCAAGCTGGTTCACTCTGTGGCAATTCTTGTTTTCATTCTACCACTCCTCATCCTTGTTTTTTCTCAGTGCCTGTTCATGCACCGTTATCTTTTCATAGGCCCCCATTTTGAGTTCATATGGTGGTAGGTTTGTATTAATTAAGGCAGTTAGAGCAAATATTTTGCCTGTGTTATCAAAAATCTTCTTATGCTATATATTTAAAAGATGGGTAGGTTGCTTTTGGTAAAGTTGATTATGCCAATATGATAATAACTAAACATGAAATACGGACAAATATATGATACATAAGTTGTATCTTAGTACTTTTTACTTACTTTTTGAGAGTTTGAAAGGTACTTTGTTAATTATAACAAAGTGAGGATGCTAGAGATCAGTGCTTTTTCTTTTCCAAACTATTTATTTATAAGACAAATAATCCCCATTTATTGGTTTTGTTACAATGAAAGTTTTTAATACTTTAAATTGTAGTAGCACATTTTCTACTGAAGTAACTAAATGTATGGAGAAAAATGGTTCTAAAATAATACAGAATTAAGTTAGTTTTCTCTACTTTTTAATAATTTGCTTTTAACCATTTCTGATAGAAATTGGCATTAACAGTACTAAAGGAAGGGCATTATATGTCAGTGTATGATTTTATTTTTAAAATTGGAAGTCTGAAGTTTGCAATCGAAACCATTATAACTTTTCTCTTTGTAATATACATTTTTTTAGTAACTAAATCCTGAGTATTTCCTGAGGGTTCACTTATTTCAATCAATACTGTATTCACTCAGATATTGTTCATTAAATCTGAACAATCATATGGAGTGGTCTATAATAATTTTTTACCAGTGTTTCTTTAAAAGATAAAGACTATAGGAAAAACAGATATTTTTCTTAAAATTTATTCTTTTGGGGGAGTACATTGTATAACTTGAAAGGATATGTGGTAATAAATTGAGTCATTTTTATTTTATTGCTGAATTTAATTGGTGGTGGTGGATTTTTTTTTTACTTTACAGAGTTTTGAAAGCTCAGTCCGATCACAGGTCTAGGCATGAAGGTAAGGATTCTACAAAAGTGGTTTTTAATAGATAAAGATTTGCGTAACTAGATAATGTTTAATAATGAACATTGTGTTTTCTTTACAGTACAAATCCTTATAGTCATATTTTTTTCTAATTTCTCTTTAGTTTCACATTATTCAATGTGGCTCTTGGTGAGTTGGGCACATTGCTGTTCATTAGTGAAATCTAGCCTTGCTGATAGTGACCATTTACAAGATTGGTTAAAGAAATTGACTCTCCTTATTCCTGAGGTAAGATAAGGATTGAAGATTAGAACTATTACTCTTCATATTATTTGATATTATTAGCATTGATAATAAAAAAAAGAGCTAATGGAAACAAATGGACTTGATTTCGTAAATATATTCCATTAACTGGAATATACTTATTAAATACTTTAAGATTCATTATGTTTTAACTATATACACGTAAATGTGAATGTTAGTCTGTAACATTCATATTTGTCTTTTTTCTGAAATAAAACTGATTATTTTGCTTTAGAATTTTGAAAATCTTTTTCTGGGAAGGACTCGAGTGTTTATTTTGGTAATTTATATTTTAGAGAAGTTTTTTTTCCTTTTCTGTTTAATTAGAGTGTATCCTTAGATACAAGAGATAATAAAAATTAGTCAAATATATTTTGATTTTGATGTCAACACTCAGGTCAATATAATTTTCACTAACCATATCTCGATGTTGCTTATACCATATTCCTAAGTGAAATGGTAGAAACATATTCTTGATAAAACACTTAACCACAGTAGTCACATTATTTTAGGTCACTTCGTCTTAATACCTTTAGCTCTGAGTTGAATGCATATTCTTGTTCTGGCTGTGTCCCAGGTAATGATTGTGACATTTGGGCAAGTCCCTTAGAAACTGTAAAATGTTCTGGTTAAGTACTTTCTAAATTGCTTCTTGTTTTGAAATATTTTCTCTTTTTATTTAGTTTTGTAAATTATTATGAATATCCTTTCCTTAGTCCCTTTTGTATTTGTTGTTATTATGTTTGTTTTTATCATGACCATATTTGGGAATTTCTAACATGTTTCTATATATTACTGTATACTTTGGGGTACTTTATTTGATATTTATGTGCGTGAGTATGTGATCAGAATATTGCATTTAAAAATATATTACTAAAGAAGCCATCTAACATGTTATTTCTGCTGACATATTTAAAGATTAACTTTTAAATACTTAATTCATACTGTCTTTGGAACTTTCTTTTTCATTTAGACTGCTGTCCGTCATGAGTCTTGCAATGGTCTTTATAAGTTATCTCTGTCAGGGCTAGATGGAGGAGACTCAATCAATCGGTCCTTTCTGCTATTGGCTGCTTCAACATTGTTGAAATTTCTTCCCGATGCTCAAGCACTCAAACCTATCAGGGTAAGTTTTACTGTGTTTAGTAGCTGTTTCTATTTCTGCAGTTTTCTTTGTGTCAACTTTTAATCACTGTATTATATACTTGGAGTAATTTTGAGTACTTGTTCACTGTATGTAGTTTTTACCAAGAGGATAGTCATAAAGTTCTTAAAGTGGCAGCATTGTGGACATATTGAGTGACACATTACACCTAGGAATGGAATTTGTATGCTTTAATTTCAGCTCTGTGGAATCTCTCATGGGTATTCTGTTTTGGAAATAGCATTTGTTCTTACTGTGTTTTGGACCTTGTGTTAATAAATTGAATGATAAAGGGGCGCCTGAGTGGCTCAGTCGGTTGTGCGGCCGACTTTGGCTCAGGTCATGATCTCGCGGTTCATGGGTTTGAGCCCTGCATTGGGCTCTGTGCTGGCAGCTCAGAGCCTGGAGCCTGCTTCTGATTCTTTGTCTCCCTCTCTCTCTGCCCCTCCCCTGCTTACTCTCTGTCTCTTTCTCAAATAATAAACATAAATAAATAAATAAATAAATAAAATGATAAAAACATGATAAATGAAGCTTTCTTGTTTACTAACACAGATTTTTGCAGTATTCTATCATTATGATATTCTAAATTTTCAGTTTTCTTTACTGTTCCAGTATATATCCTAGCTTCGTAAAAAATTCTTCTACCATGTAATAAATTCAGAGCTCATTAAGTAAATTTTACTAATCTCAGAAGTATGATTCATTGTAGGATTTACATTTTTCTCCTCCATATTTACTTGTCATTAAGTATGTGAGATATGTAAAATGTTTTTTATGTTTTATATTTCAAAACTATAAAAGACCACTGCATTTGCGTAGGTTTGTATATACTCATGTTCTGTAGGTTTCTTTTGTTGATACATTTTCATTGAATTCTTAATTCATCACAGGTTATAAGAAATTTGAGGGTAATATTTTTCTGAAAGTTCTCATTTATTTATGGACGTAGTTATTCTAATTTTACAGGAACTAGAAGTGTTCTCTCCATACTTTATTAAATTTTGAATACTGCTTTTACAGGGATTTAATTTTTTTTGTAAGGTCTGTAGTTTCTTAGATGTATTGTAATTTTAAATTATTCCCCCTTTTAAAGTGTTTTCACAGAGTTTTAATTTTTTTTAACAGATAGATGATTATGAAGAAGAACCAATGTTAAAACCTGGGTGTAAAGAGTATTTTTGGTTGTTGTGCAAATTAGTTGACAATATACATATAAAGGATGCTAGTCAGGTATGTTCAGAAAATTATGCATTAACTTGCTAATAGAGATGGATTATACACATGTATGTTTATGACTTTATATAGGTCCTTATTTTTAAGGGCATTTTTATCATTTTATAAGAGTTGAAAATGCCGTAATTATTTTACTGTAGTTGTACTGTTTTGTTCTGCTGTAATTCCTTTGTTCTTTTTACTTTGACCTTTGTTGAAGTGTCTTCATCTGGTACCTAGAAGTAATTTCCTTTCTTCTGAGTAGGATTTGTAGATGTAAAATCTTACTTGGAATGTGAAGTTCAGACTTTAAATGTAAATATACAGGTTTCTGTAATAGCATGTGGATTTGGAGTTTTGAATATGTAAAATAAAATTGCAATTCAGATAGAATTTAAGGTAAACTATCAGTTTACTGATCTAATTTTCTTAGACTAAAATATTTTGAGATGGTTAAAACAAATTAACTTCAAAGACAAACTTGTCGCCTAAGACTTTTGTTTTTTCTCCTTCATAAATTTAGTAAGCAAAAATGCCTCTAACAAAATGAGAAAGAAGATACATTTAGGTATTTAGGAAACATTTTCCCTCTTTTTAAAAAATGTGTTTTAATTTGCGCACCTGGCTGGCTCAGTTAGCAGAGCATTCAACTCTTGATCTTGGGGCTGTTAGATTTGAGCCCCACCTTGGGTGTAGAGATTACTTAAAAATTAAAAAATTTTTAAAAATGTGTTTTAATCCCAGTGCCTTTCATATACTTTACATTTTAAAAAATCCTGTAGTGTTTGCACTTCTTTTAAGGAGCAGTGTACGTTGAATTCTTAAAGTATTCTACTTTTTATTTGAGAAATAATTTTAAAAAATTGAATGTGTTTTAATTTACTTGAGTATTCATAAAATATTGATGTCAGATAAACAGCAGAGGAGGGGCAGGGACAGAGGGGGAGAGAAAGAATCCTAAGCAGGCTCCATAGTGTCAGTGTGGAGCTCGTTGTGGGCTTAAACTCACATACTGTGAGATACGACCTGAGCCAAAACCAAGAGTCGGACACTTAACTGACTGAGCCACCCAGGCACCCCTACAACTATAATTTTATTAATTGACATCATGTATAGGTAAAGAATAACTGTATTATTTATAATTTAAATGGTATATTCGTGTATTTGGGAGACTGAATTCTTCTTACAAGGAAAGGATGTGTTTTGTTTTAGTAATCTCTGGCTACTAAACAAAAAATATATATATATATGTATTTGAATTTTGTATTTTCTCTTTGTATTAAGACCACACTCCTCGACTTAGATGCTTTGGCACGACATTTGGCTGACTGTATCCGAAGGTAAATTTAAATGTGAAATTGACAGTTATATTGTTGAAAAAAGATATAAAGGACATAATTATGTGAACTATCTTGCGTGTGTTCTTTTTTGTGTAGCAGGGAAATCCTTGATCATCAAGATGGTAATATAGAAGATGATGGGCTTACAGGACTCTTAAGGCTTGCAACAAGTGTCATTAAACACAAACCACCCTTTAAATTTTCAAGAGAAGGACAGGTACGTATTAAGACATCAAATGTCTATATGAAATATGATTGAAACCTTTTTTGTTGTTGGGTTGTATGTGGATATGTTAAAATTATCTTAAACATGCAAACATAAACGTTGCTAGAACTTTATTGCTGGTAGGAAAAGTGAACATTGAATAAAATGAACCCTAGAAATATAAATCTTAGGCTTAAATTTAGAATGCTGAAACAAATTTTAATTCCTGTGACTTGTACATAGAAAGGCAACCCCGGGCGCCTGGGTGGCTCAGTCAGTTGAGCGTCCGACCTCGGCTCAGGTCACAATCTCGCGGTCCGTGAGTTCGAGCCCCGCGTCGGGCTCTGGGCTGTTAGCTCAGAGCCTGGAGCCTGCTTCCGATTCTGTGTCTCCCTTTCTCTCTGCCCCTCCCCCGTTCACGCTCTGTCTCTCTCTGTCTCAAAAATAAATAAACGTTAAAAAAAAGAAAGAAAGGCAACCCCTACTTCAGTGCTACGGTTTCTGTAGGATTGAATATTTTGAATTAATAATTTGCACAGTGGAATTAATAAGTGGTCATTATAGAGTATCTGTTTTATTAGTTTCATGTTTTAAAAGCGCATTTGACATAAAATCTATTGAATACTAGATCATGCATAATGATTCTATATCTATAAATGTCTAATTACTCTTCAGATTAAGTTATTTACTTTGCCATTAGCACTTTTGTCATTGTCTGCATTAAGGGAGTTAGTTTTGGTTTGGATGGCTGTTTTCTTGAGGTTACTAACTGTGGTAAGAAACATAGGAATAACCACGATGGAAGATAGTCCTCATGGGGATGGTGTAAGGGATTCTGGTGATAAATCTGTGGTACTTTCCCTATTCAGCAAAGCCCCTTCTTGTACTCTTTCTTTTAGGTCCTAATTTTTAAATTTTGCCTTAAAACTCACTGGGAATAATTTGATTTAGTTTTGCTGGTTGAAGTATTCTGTTACATAAACCAGTATGTCATTTTTATTCCAAAGTGTAAATATATTGATTTTTCTGATAACATATTATAACATGAAAATCATTGTAAAGAAAGAAAACATGTTTAGATAGTTCAAAAGAAGATCCCCATGTAGTTTGATTTGCCATGATGCTCAGCTGATGGATGGCTTCTAGGAGTTTCCATGGATATATTAAATACTCAAATAATTTATATTACAAAAATACCATTCTGTGATCTTCTTTCTTCACTTAAAAAAGTGAATGTGTTAAAAAATATGTTTAAAAGATTGAATACATAAAGAGGAAAATAATATATTACTGACATTTATGTTACTGGTTGTAAAAAAAAAACTGCAACTGCAGGGAACAACATCTTTGCATACCTGTCCCATTATATACTCATTTAAGAAAATTTTTTTAAATGTTTATTTATGTTTGAGAGAGAGAGAGAGACAACAAGCAGGGGAGGGGCAGAGAGCGAGAGACACAGAATTTGAAGGAAACTCCAGGCTCTGAACTGTCAGCACAGAACCCAGTGCGGGGCTCGAACTCATGAACTGTGAGATCGTGACCTGAGCCAAAGTTGGCCGTTTAACTGACTAAACCACCCAGGCACCCCTATACTCACTTTTTTTAATGTTTATTATAAACCCTATTCTTATCTCTACTACATTGCATAGTATCTAGCAACAAAAATATATATTGAACAGATTGATGGTTAAGACTCAGTCCTAGTGGTGGTGCCTGGGTGGCTCAGTCAGTTGAACATCTGACTTCGGCTCAGGTCATATCTTATAGCTCATGAGATCCAGCCCCGCATTGGGTTCTCTGCTGACAGCTCAGAGCCTGGGGCCTGCTTCGGAATATGTGTCTCCCTCTCTGTCTGCCACTCCCCTGCTCATACTCTGTCTGTCTCTCTCTCTCTCAAAAATAAAATATAAAAACATTGAAAAAAAAAAAAAAACTGAGTCCTGATTGTTAAGAACTGACAGTGGTTCATTTTTTCAGGAGATAATTATTGAGAAACCTGCCTTATTCAAAATTTGTATGTACCTTCTCAAATAATGGTTGCTCAGGATATTTGCAATTGCTCAGGTAAAAAATAAGAGCTTAATATTAAAGAGACCATCAGGGTTATGAAAGATCACATAGCACTAACATGATTAGGAAAATTGAAGAAGGTACACCTTTTGTAATACAGGATAAAGTATTTTTAAGTAGAAAAGTGCAGGAAACATTTAAGTCCCAGAAAAGACTATGAGTAAAACTAAGTCGGAAACCACTAGATATGTGCAGGAAATTTATAAGTTCAGTTTGGCTTGAGTTTGAAGAAGTATAAGAGGTAAATTTGGAAAACTAGATGGTCCATCTTTTGTGTTCACAGGCGATTATTTATTTATTATTATTACTATTATTTTACATTTATTTATTTATTTTTGAGAGAGAGAGAACACAAGTGGGGTAGGGGCAGAGAGAGAATGAGACACAGATAGTCTATCAGCACAGAGCCCGACATGGGGTTCGAACTCACAAACTGTGAGATCATGACCTGAGTTGAAGTTGGATGCTTAACCGACTGAGCCACCAAGGTGCCCCCACAGGAGATCATTTTTATAATATTGGTCTTCAAACTTGTATTGCTCACATAGCTTTGAAGAATTTTGAGAAACCATAGGTGTTTCTGTGCATATTTTTAAATTTAAAAAAAATTTATAGATTTTTCAACTCATGTTTTTTTTGTTTGTTTGTTTTACTTAGTTTTTATTTTAATTCCAGTTAGTTAATATGCAATGTTATATTAGTTTCAGGTGTACAATACAGTGATTCAACAATTCCTTATTTTAGCCGGTGCTCATCACAAGTGCACACCTTAATCCCCATCAACTCTAATTTCCAGTGGTTTGTTGAAATAGAAAAAAATATTTATTTCTTATGACCTCATGGTGTTGTCTTAAATTTTTTCTGTGTTTAATTATTATTAACATTACATTAATTTGGACATGGGCAATCAGAGCAACATAAATATATATTTTTTTCATATACACATAAGACTATTTGTAAATTGTTTTTAGTAACATTTTATAGAAGGAAATTTGTATCTTGATCAACTGTCAAAAGTTCTTCATCTTCTACATTAAAAATAGTTGGTGGTCTATAGCAATAATTTTGTCATACTTTCTTTTAAAATTTTTTTCAGTCTCAAAAACAGAAGCAACTTTATCTTGAAATATTTTTATAAAGGCTATTTTGTAATTTGATTAGTAACAACAGAATGGGTTTAGGATATCTCATTTTTTCTCTGAACCTTTCTCTTTTTATTCGTAGTGTGTATTCTTTGTTATATCTGGGTTAAAGCTGTTTTAGGATAGTTGTTCTTGTACATGATTTTAGAGGTTTCCTTCTCATGAACTTGTGGGGTGGCAAAGCTGATGTTCTCTCTGTGTAAGTCATCCTAGCAGGATATGTAGAATTCTCAAAGGGGAGCAGTGAGCCCATTTGGCTCTGTTGGTACTGGCATGTTTTGTTCACTAGCCTTGGAGTTGTTAGGGGGTCTTTGCATTCCACTTCTGATCACCACGTAATATTAACCTTAAAAAACAAAATTGCCAGGGGTGCTTGTCGGTTAAGTGTCCATCCAGCTTTGGCTCAGGTCATGATCTCATGGCTCATGGGTTCCAGCCCCACATCAGGCTCTGCTAACAACTCAGAACCTGGAGCCTGCTTTGGATTCTATGTCTACCTCTCTTTCTGCTCCCCCCCACTCACACTCTTTCTGTGTGTCTGTCTGTCTCTCTCTCAAAAATAAATAAAGGTTAGGGGCGCCTGGGTGGCTTGGTCGGTTAAGTGTCCGACTTCAGCTCAGGTCATGATCTCACGGTCCGTGAGTTCAAGCCCCGCGTCGGGCTCTGTGCTGACAGCTCAGAGCCTGGAGCCTGTTTCGGATTCTGTGTCTCCCTCTCTCTCTCTGCCCCTCCCCTGTTTTAAATTTGCTCTGTCTCTCTCTGTCTCAAAAATAAATAAACGTTTAAAAAAAAAATTAAAAAAAAAATAAATAAAGGTTAAAAAAAAATTTTTTTAAACCTGCCAGTTATTTTAAAATCAGCAAAAATGGGTTTATTTGGGAGTAGCCGAGAATCGCAACCCGAAGCATGCACTCTTTTGCAGAACCATAGGCAAGTCCAAATATACCTCAGATTTTGCCAAGAGTATGAAACACTAAAATGAAATTTGAGGGGCACCTGGGTGGCTCAGTCAGTTGAGCATCTGACTTAGCCTCAAGTCATGATCTCCCTCTTCCCAAGTTCGAGCCCTGTGTTGGGCTCTGTGCTGACAGCTTAGAACTTGGAGCCTTTTTCAGATTCTGTGTCTCCCTCTCTTACTGCCCCTACCCTGCTCATGCTCTGTCTCTCTCTCTCTCAAAATTCAATAAACATTAAAAAAAAATTTTTAATGAAATTTGATTGAAAATGACTGTGTTAACAAGAATGAGCCTTTTAAAATTAATTTATATAGTTATAGGTGGATATTATTTGATAAGGGAGAATGTGTGTTCATTAATTCTCCTCCTACTTTATATTTTTATAAACATAAATTCTGGGAAAGTTTATTTACATAATGGAAATTTAAGCCTTGTTTATATGTTTACAGTGAGAATGGAAGTTTTGGTTTTTATTCATTTTTTTTAAATGTTAATTTTTTATTTTGATAGATTGAGTGGGGGAGGGACAGGGAGAGAATCCCAAGCATGCTCCTTGCTCTCAGCACAGAGACCCATGTGGAGCTTGATTTCACAAACCATAAGATCATGACCTGAGCTGAATTAAGAGTTGTATGCTTCAACGTTTATTTATTTTTGGGACAGAGAGAGACAGAGCATGAACGGGGGAGGGACAGAGAGAGAGGGAGACACAGAATCGGAAACAGGCTCCAGGATCTGAGCCATCAGCCCAGAGCCTGACGCGGGGCTCGAACTCACGGACCGTGAGATCGTGACCTGGCTAAAGTCGGACGCTTAACCGACTGCGCCACCCAGGCGCCCCAAGAGTTGTATGCTTAATCAACTAAGACGCCTAGGCGCCCTGGAAATTTTAACAATGTTATTTAATCTTTGAATTTCTTCTGAAATACAGGTTAAAATCACACTGTGATCTATTATCAGAAACTATTTTTAGTATTCTCTCAGCAATTTGAGGTTCTTCTTTCTGTGAAATATATCAAAATGGTCTTACCATTATTTATCAAATGGACATATATATAGGTTACTTTTTCACATAGAGACACCTGCTTTTCCAGTAAACTCAGAGTAAGGAAAATAAAAATAGTGTTCATTTCATTATGCTTTTACCAGCCTAATATTTCTGATAAAATATTTTTTATCTTATCAAAAGATTTAAATATATTTTATTAAAGCTTTGGAGCTGTAGGTATTTAATACTCGTTCAATTTCTGGATTTAAACTGATTAGCAAAGATAGTTCATTTTACACTAGTTATTAGCCAATTCTACTTCTTTTTGAGTGAATTTGCCTGTTTTTCCAGTTGAAGTAAATGTGTTATCTTGTGTCTCAAAGACAGTGCTCTAACCTCTGAATTCTAATATAGGCAAGATACAGTCTTATCAGTCTGTCAGCTGTATGAAGTAGACCCTAGTCACTTTCCATATTTCTTTCTTTCTTTCTTTCTTTCTTTCTTTCTTTCTTTCTTTCTTT
>NW_026057578.1:77239866-77374316 GCF_023721935.1 Panthera uncia | reverse complement strand
TTTCTTTCTTTCTTTCTTTCTTTCTTTCTTTCTTTCTTTCTTTCTTTCTTTCTTATTTATTTATTTATTTATTTATTTATTTATTTATTTATTTATTTATGAGAGAGGACATGAGTGAATGAGGGGCAGAAAGAGGGAGAGAGGGAGAGAATCCCATGCTGACAGCGTGAAGCCTGATGCGGGGCTCAAACTCACAAACTATGAGATCATGACCTGAACTGAAGGTGGATTCTTAACCGACTGAGCAACCGAAACATTCCATATTTCTTAGCCTGACATACTTTTCCTTGCAAAGACAGGACTTTGTACTTTCTTTGACAATAGTGAGATGGAAGAGGTGAGATCATTAATGGGAAAATATTTCAGATTGTCCTTTATTTGGTGCCTGTCTCAGAGGCTCCCAGGACACCACCAGATTTAGTGATTTACTGAGGGAATCACTCCAAGGAATCAGCATGTGGTTGTACTCATGGCTAATATTTATTACAACAAAATAATACAAAATGAAATCAGTGACAGAAAAAGACAGGATTGGGCAACTCTGGTGGAAAACAGCTACATATTTCCAAGAGTCCTGTCTTCTTGGAGTTGCACAGGATGTGCTTAATTTCCTCGGCGATGAGTGTGACAACATGTGAGAGGTTTTGTCTACCGGGGAAGCTGTCTTGAACCTACAAGTCAGGGTTTTAGGCAGGGTGAAGTGGTGGGGATTGTCATTTATAGTACCTGTGTAACCGACCACAGTATCTGAAATTCTGGACTCCCAGGTGAAAAGCAAGTATTCAGTATAAACCAAATACAAAAGGCACAGTGAGCCACTTTTATCACTTAGGAAAAGTTGTATATCAGAGGAGGGAACTATTCACCATTCAAATTTTCACATTACAGCCAGGGGCCACCTTACAATCCAGGCTTTCTAAGGCTAGGAGAACGTCAGTGTTAACTACAGTACCTCTTTTCTACGCAGTACACCAGGACATTTTATAGCCCAGAACAGTGTACCATAGTAGTATTTGAGGTGTGTGAAAAATAACTTTATTTGGTAAAGTAGCAAAGAACCAATTAGAAAAACAGGTTGGAAAGGTGACCTGACCCTTTCTTAAGCAGATCAGATTTAGAGAAAAATACGTCTAGGATGATAAAACCTTGCACTTCAGTTCACTAGGATAGAAAGTGAGAGCTTGGTGTCTGAAATCCTGACTCTGGCGTCTTTAAACTCTGTGACTCCAAGCAAGGTTTTTGATCTTCTCTGTTTTTGGTATGGGGGCCTTTGAGTAGTATCTGGCACAATAACTGCTCATTAGGAGAAGTTGCTACTTTTGGTGCTGTTACTGTTATTAGAGTGAAATACAGAGAAACTGAAGGAAATGAAGAGGCAGTCAAGATAGGACATAATGAGTCCTCAACAAAAACTTTTGGTCACTTAATGGAGTGGAAAATAACAGCATTATAGATGGGAATCTAAGAAAGAGCCTATTAGGTATTGAGAAGGAAGAGTAAAGGTGATCCTTACTCATTCTGTTTTCTTTAAGAGAAATGAACATTGGGGAAACTTTTTATATGATGCTGCTCTAAGTTTTTAAACAGCCTTTTAGAAAATTGTAGATCGTCATGTAGTCTAGTTCACTGTGTATAAGTTATTCGTTATATTTGGAATATAATTGAAATGTAATTTTAGATAATATACTTGGTCTTTCTCTTTTTTCCAGGAATTTTTAAGAGATATCTTCAATCTCCTGTTCTTGTTGCCTAGTCTAAAAGACAGACAACAGCCAAAGTGCAAATCACATTCTTCCAGAGCTGCTGCTTATGATTTGTTAGTAGAGATGGTGAAGGGATCTGTTGAAAACTACAGGCTAATACACAACTGGGTTATGGCACAACACATGCAGTGTAAGCATTCTTTTCCTTTTAATCTTTCTGATGTTTGGACGCGGAAAAGAGATTTTGAAGGGCATGTCTTAAAGAATCCACTGTTAACACACTTTAACTTTATAAACTGTTGTTTCTAAGATGTTAAAAAAATAACATCGATTTTTTAAAAACAGGTGTAAAGGACTTTTTGTAGGTATCTGAAATACGTAGGGATTTCTTGGTTAAATAATATAGTGCCAAGTAAAATCAGATTTTAACATTCTTTTGGATTTTTAGGGAATGAATGTTTTTATAATTGTTTTTACTAATTTTGTATCTTATTCTTTTATTTGAGTATAGTTGAAACAGTGTTACATTAGTTTCAGGTTATATATAATGTTTTATGTATATTAACTAAAGTGATAGAGAGTAGTGGCCATCATTAAAAGCAAAATACATTATGTTTAATAGTTTGTTTCGGTGGGGGGCGGGGGGATCCTTTCCTCCCTTTTTGTTCAGCAGCCCATGCACCTTATAAATGGGACTACTGGCCTCACGAAGATGTTCGTGCTGAGTGTAGATTTGTTGGCCTGACTAACCTTGGAGCTACTTGTTACTTGGCTTCTACTATTCAGCAACTTTATATGATACCTGAGGCCAGACAGGCTGTCTTCACTGCAAAGGTACATTTTTCCTCACTTTCAGAATTAAAAGTATTAAAGAAAAGTTTTAAATTTTGTTAAATCTTGATTATTTCAGTTTAATAAAACATTGAGAAAATAATTTATGAATTAAATGACAATATTTGATTATATAGCTAGGTAGCTTGTGTATGTCTTAATTATTATTACAGTTTAATAGAGTACTCCTAACATAGTAGTATAATTTCTTTATTTCTCAAGGGGAAACATAGTTGTAGACTATATATACTCCATGTAGACAATGAACATATTTTCAGTAAAAATAAATACAAATTTTCGTCACATACAAAATAAGCAAAGCCTAAAACAAAGTAGGGGAATATACCAGAATCACTTATTTCTTTTATTTTTATTCCAAAGTAAATTTGCCAGTGGGCCTAGTTTATTTGGGTAAGCGCTGCTTCATGTTACTTTTCTTAACTTGTTATTTCTGGTTTTCATTCTTTTTATTCTTTTTCATGGAGTGTTTTTTAGTTTGCCTTCTGCACTACTTACATAATTTCTTGGCAAATTTACTTTATGCCTGTCCTTGCTTTTTTGTTTTCCTTCATCATGTCATCTTGATGTCCTGATTTATCCTCCCTAAAAAAGTATTGCAATTCTTTATGTACCTTCATTGAATCCTTAATTTGTTTTTTTTTTTTTTAAATATATATGTAGTGTTTTGATGGGAAGGACTTTTTTTTTTTTTTTTTAATTTTGTTCTTAATCTTTATTTTTGAGAGAGAAAGAGTCTGAATGGGGAAGGGCAAGGAGAGGGAGACACAAAATCTGAAGCAGGCTCCAGACTGGGAGCTGTCAGCACAGAGACTGATGCGGGGCTTGAACTCACAAACCGTGAGATCATGACCTGAGCTGAAGTCAGAAGCCCAACCCACTGATCACTCAGGCGCCCCGAATCCTTAATATGTTTAAGTTCAGCTTCAAAGTCTCCAAGTTACAGTATAGTCAGGTGGGGTTTTTTTGCAGGGGATGGGGAGCTTTAGTTATATTAATGCTTTTAAGATTATCATCTGAGACTGATCATGCTTAGAAGTAGTTGAATAACTCACTCATTTAGCATATGGAAATTTTTGTCACAAAATTTGTGGCCTCATCTGCTTAATTTTATAGAGCTAGTTATGATCAAAGAGTTTCATGGTCCCATAGTTTCAGTGTTTTGTTTTTTTTTTTTTTTCTAGCTGTTAACATGACCATTCTTTGCGATTTCTCTTCTTCATATTAATGATCACCGTTTAGCTGTTGTTAGCAGTTTCAGGAATTAATACGTAGCACCAGATAACACTCAGAAGTTCAGATGTGCTAATTGGGAGTAGGTCTCATAAATGGTGTTTTGGTTAACAAGTAAACTTAGGGCCGGCCGCCTGCGTGGCTCAGTCAGTTCGGTGTCTGACTTCATTCAGCTCAGGTCATGATTTCGCCATTCACAGTTCAAGCTCTGCTTTGGGCTCTGTGATGACAACTCAGAGCGTAGAGCCTGTTTCAGATTCTCTGTCTCCCTCTCTCCCTCTGCCCCTCCCCCGCTCATGCTGTGTCTGTCTCTCTCTCTCTCTCTCTCTCTCAAAAATAAATAAACGTTAAACAAGTTTTTTTAAATAAAATAAATAAACTTAGGCTTCTCTCTACATAAACAATTTGGTGGGGGGAGGGGCGAGAAAATGCACACACACGCAGGGGAGGGGCAAAGGAAGAGAGAATCTTAGGCAGGCTCCGTGGATGTGGGTCTCAGTCTCAGACTGGGAGATCATGACCTGAGCTGAAATCAGGAGTTGGACACTTAAACTGACTGAGCCACCCAAGCACCCTCTATATGAAAAATTCTTAATAGAATTTGACATGACTTTGGAAACTACTCTAGTCAAATGTTCACTTGATTATTTACATGTAAACATTGTTTTCATTTCCTTATCTGATGTTCACAGAAAGGTTAAAGAAAGCTTTACATGTATTTTAATTGTGGTAAAATATACATCACTAAAATTTACCATGTTAACCATATATAAGTATGCAGTTCTGTGGTATTTAGTACATTCACTTTGTATTCACCACCATCAGTTTCAGCTATTTTTTCACTTCCCCCAACTAAAACTGTTTCCCATTCTCCCTTCTCCCAAACCCCTTGCAACTTCTATTGTACTACTTGTCTCTATGTATTTGACTGTCCTAGGTACCTCACTTAAGTAGAATCATATAATCTTATTAGCATAGTGTCTTCAGGTTTTCATGTGGTAGCATATATCAGAATTTCCCGATTTTTTAAGGCTGAACAATATTCCATAGTGTGTAAATGCCACGTTTTGTTTATCCATTCATCTGTCAGATGCTTTTGGGTTGCTTATATCTTTTGGCTTTTATAAGGTTTCCATGAACATGAGTATCCAGATACCTTTTGAGTTCCTGCTTTCACTTCTTTTTTATACATACCCAGAAGTGGAATTGCTGGATCATATGGGAATTCTGTGTTTAATTCTTTGAGGAATCACCCTGCCGCTTTCCCATAGTCGCTGTGCCATTTTATATTCCTACCAGCAATGCACAAAGGTGCCAGTTTCTTCACACGCCTTGCTGAAACTTGTTGTCTGTTTTTTTGACAGTAGCCATCCTAATGGGTACAAACATGTATTTCCTTAAGTAGTAATACATATGTAGGGTATATATTTAGAACTTACACATAATAAAATATTCTTGGTTTTTCTTAGTTTAGAAGAATTCTGTCACTTCTGTTCTTCAGCCAACTAATACTTCACCTCCAGCAATGAAAATATAAATCCAGGTCTTTATAAATATAAATCCTGGCCATTTTTGTATTCTGAATTTTGAATAATTTGCATGTTTCAGTTCTGTTCCATATTGGAAGATGTTGTTTTGTGTGACTGCTACTCTAATCTCATGGAGTATTAAGCCTCCCATATGCCGGGAATATTACTATTGTTGTTTTGCCAATAATGTTGGTTCCTTTTATTCAATTCCCATTGTACTTCATATCATATAATTTTGTGGTAACTATATGTTGAATAGACTCCTATTTCAGTATCCTTATGTCCTCAGTTTGATTATAAGTTCCAAAATAGCAGAACCACATTACTTAACACTCCCCACAAAATTGACGCAAATAACTAGTGTATACTTCTGGCATGTGGGAGGCTTATTATTCCATGAGACTATCAGAGCTTCTTCAAAATTATGACAGGCAGTTTGTAGTGACGATAGTACTTCATAGGTTTAGGTTGATTTTAATATTTGGATGAGGTATATAGGTTTAGGTTTATTTTAATATTTGGATGAGATAGAGTATATCTAATAAGTGGCTGTAAGACTGGTGTTGAAGACTAAGTCTCTAGTGAATGAGTCTAGTCAAGATACCTGAATCGCAGTTAATGATACTTGAATATATAGAAGATTTTCAAGCATCTTGACCAGTAATTTTTCTACAGTATTAAAGATATATTCTTCTGGAAAAAAAGAAAGATACAACTAGATGATGGTGAGATGTCATGTATTATAATGAATTTTTTAAATGTATGGATTTATTTGTAGAAAACAGGTTTTTTGCACACCTAAGATGTTTTCTGTTTTTGCACAGTTACCAACTTGTGAAATCAGCATTGCACCAAATGAGTGTTGATCTAGAAAGCAATTATTTTTTAAGATCTCTTTATTCCATTTTCTTACAGAATAGTGATGGCTATATTTATATAATGAGCAAAATCTTCCAATTTTTAAAATGCTAACTTGCTAATAAGTAAAGAATAGACTGTATTTTTTCCTACACAAAGCTAAAATAATGAAAACAGATATGGTATTAAACACATTGTAATACTTTATTTACTAGAATGTCTAATTTGCTATCAGTATGTTTTAATAGAGAATTTTCTCTTGATTTCCAGTATTCAGAAGATATGAAGCATAAGACCACTCTTCTGGAGCTTCAAAAAATGTTTACATATTTAATGGTATGTTTGAAAACTGTGTATGGAAAACTAATTAGATATAACCTGTATAAGTTGAAAACATTAAATGAAGTTCATTTGTATTGGATTTGCCCCGACTGTATACTCTTATTTTTCGAGTTGAATTTGTCAGTAATTTGTTAAAAGTAACTTTTAACAGTTACATCTCCATTATCTGCATTCTGTTAATTTGTCCTTTGAAAAATTCTTTGTGTCCGGTCCCTTTCGCATCACAGTGTCACATTCACCCCCATAGTTTTCTGATTGATTTCTCTTTGTTCCTCTTTTTTTTTTTAATTTTTTTTTTTTCCAACGTTTTTTATTTATTTTTGGGACAGAGAGAGACAGAGCATGAACGGGGGAGGGGCAGAGAGAGAGAGGGAGACACAGAATCGGAAACAGGCTCCAGGCTCCGAGCCATCAGCCCAGAGCCCGACGCGGGGCTCGAACTCACGGACCGCGAGATCGTGACCTGGCTGAAGTCGGACGCTTAACCGACTGCGCCACCCAGGCGCCCCTCTTTGTTCCTCTTAATTCCCACCCTCAAAAGTATAAAACTAATCGATCTTTAAAAATTAGCAAATCTTACAGTGTTTATTCTCCTGCTTAAAAGTTTTCAGTGATTTTTTTTTTTTTATTATAAGCAGAATCGTATTCAGATTCATCAGCAGTGGCACATGTCTTCTGATTTTGCCCCTTCCTTTTAACTTCCTCTCTCCTTTCTTTCTTTCTTTCTTTCTTTTTTAAAATTTTTGTTTTGTTTTGTTTTTTAGATTTTAGTTTTATTTTTTAAGTATGCTGTACGCCCAGTGTGGGGCTTGAACCCAAGCCCTAAGATCGAGAGTCACGTGCTCTTCCAATTGAGCCAGCCAGGTGCCCCTACAACTATTAAACTGAAAATGCCACGAAAATCAAACAAGTGAAATAGAAGAGCAATTCCTTGTAGATTTACTCCGTTTTGTTGTTGTTTCATTATTTATGCAAGAACCTTGTGATAATGTTCTTTTTATTTGAGACACAGATTTGTTTGTTTCATGATCTACCCCTCCCCCTTCTCCTTTGCAGGAGAGTGAATGCAAAGCATATAATCCTAGACCCTTTTGTAAAACATACACCATGGACAAGCAGCCTCTGAATACTGGGGAGCAGAAAGATATGACAGAATTTTTTACTGATCTGATTACTAAAATTGAGGAAATGTCTCCAGAACTGGTTAGTACCAGGATACTGAAGTTTCTTTGAAATTTGTACAGATTTGCCCAATTTTAATTACTCACCTTTGTTTGTTTTTAAAGAAAAATACCGTCAAAAGTTTGTTTGGAGGTGTAATTACAAACAATGTTGTGTCCTTGGTAAGTAGTGTACCTGTTCTTCACTTTTTGGAAATCTTATTGTATATTTTAGCTTATTGTAATAAATTACTAATATTTGTTGGTTGACCAGGATTGTGAACACGTTAGTCAGACTGCTGAAGAATTTTATACTGTGAGGTGCCAAGTGGCTGATATGAAGAACATTTATGTGAGTAATGTATATATTGTTTAGACTTTTTCTGCTTTTAATTTCTTATATACAGCAAGTTTATTTTTGTTATCTTGATAGAAGATTAACTTTCATGTTTTCATCTATTTTCTTCTCATTATGCAAATCAAATAAGAATTAGAGATAGGCCAAAAAGCTGATATTTTTTCCCCATTCAAAACCAAAATACTTGCACTTTTGAAAAATTTAGTAAGATTCATGGAGCATCTTGTCATTTTGAGGGAAGACATTTTTTACTAAAATTTAGTGTTTTTTAAAATAGAAAAGTTCGTTTTTCTGTGTGCATTCTGCCCAAATTATAATTATTGCTTTTTGTAATTTTATATACTGTGAACAGTAATATGAAACTTTAAAATCTGCTTTAATACGCAGGAATCTCTTGATGAAGTTACTATTAAAGACACTTTAGAAGGTGACAACATGTATACTTGTTCTCATTGTGGGAAGAAAGTACGAGCTGAAAAAAGGTATGATTTTTGAAATGTAACATTTATCATTTTGATACATCATCAAATGGTAGTAAAACACAGACTTAGAGTAAATTCATGTTAAACTTTTATGAAAATTATGTGGTTACGGTTAAGGTTAGCTGCTTGGTGCACATTCTTACCAGCTTTTCATTCAGTTATTCAAGTATACTTTCAAGCATCCTTAAATTTTTCCAAATTATTTTTGTCCTTTTAATAAATCAAATATTTACCAAGGTCCAGGCCCCTGGCTGGCTCAGTCAGTAGAGGACGTGACTCTTCATCTCCAGATCGTAAGTTTGAGCCCCATATTGGGCATGAAACCTATAAATATTTACCAAGGTCTGATTCCTTTAACCCTTTGCTGTGCACTCACTAAATCATGATAGTGAGTCTCCTCATGAACTGAAGATGTCTTCCGCTGAATCTCTGAAGTGAGAGACTTTTTTCTTAAGAGCTAGCCATAAGATGGCCAGTTTAGGACAGACTTGTTGGCTAAAGATGTTTTGATTCTACAGGTGAACTTTGAATGGCAAATAGAAATTGGATTGAGAGAGCATCATATACAGTTAGTTATTAGGAACAAGGGCAGAGAAATAGAAATGACCTTGTAAGTACAAGAAGTCCAGGATTAGGCCAGCCTGCCTTGAAGTGGAGGACTTGCATTGACCAGTAATAGAAAATATTGATTAGAAACATACAATGACATAAAATCGTTAACATCTAGATTTGGGGATTGTTTGCATAATTGGTTGATGCCATTTGAACATGTGCCTGAGAAAGACCGTAACTTTTGCAAAGGACTGACTGTGAGATCTAAGCCAACCTAAAAGTGCAGAGGAAGAAGTGACGGAATTGAAGCCAGGAAAGAAAGAAAATCGGGATAGGACAGTAACCTAGAAATTGGGGCAGAGAATCTCATGAGGAAGGTATTCAATTGACATAGTCCACAAAAAAGGAAAAATGACAGCTGAGTAAAAGCATTGGGTTTTACAAAAGACAGTTTAGTGGTATGTTTTTTTCAGGTTGTAGCAATTAGAAGCAGGGTTGTCAAGTTACATGGTATCTATCAAGTACAGATCATTCATTTTAGAAGTTTGGCAATAAAAAACAAGGAAAATGGAATCTAGAAAGGGCTTTGAGATCAAACAACAGTTTTCTAGATGACATAAATCTGAGCATGTTGGAAGGTAGAGAAAGACTGTAAAGGTAGACATACTTAAATGAAACCACAGGGAGAAGCCAAGCTCATCTGATGAGAATTGGGTTAGGATATGAGTTATAAGACTTAGACAGAATGGGGTCCATTAAAAATTTGTTACTATGGAGGGATATGAGGAATAAATAAAAGATAATTGAGAGGCATTTTCTTTGGAGAATGTCATTTTAGTTGGAATTTTATAAATAAACTTACTGAAAATATATGTCATTCTCAATAACTTACTTCGTGAAACATTCCCTACTTTTGACTAATATTTGCCTGTTTTTCTAAAATAGTGTCTTGTCTCAGGCAAAGTTTTACTCAGTCCTTTATATTATTACCATACTTTTGAATGTCTATAATAACCTAGTAAGTGTTCACCAGAAATGGGCTAAGGATCATCTTTTGCTCTATATTTAAACCTTTGTTTTTCTCAGTTTATTCATTCTTTCCTGAATAATTCTACCACCATAACTTCAGTCTCTACTGATATGCTTATGATTCTTAAATCATCTTACCTAATTCAGAATGATGTGGTGTGTCCTCCCAGCTGTGACTTGTGTGTCTCATAGATTTAGTAGGTCTACAACATATTTCTCCTCTCTTTTTAGTTCCATTTATGTCTTGTATCCTCTGAATCGAGCATGGTTCCACGGTCAACCACAGGTCCTTTAGTGACTCTTAGCTCTCAGGCTAAAGTTCATAGTCTGACATGGCACACAAGGGCCTTCATCATTTGACTCCTTTATACTTCTATAACATCATCGTTTGCCAGTTCAAAAAATCCATAATGATGATTTTTAGAGTTCTTGCTTCCTCTGCTTATGAAATCCTTCGGTTACCTGGTCTCCCTAAATTCCTTTTTTTCCTTAACTAAGTTTCTGATTCAAACAGAAACTCTTTTGATTCAGAATCTTAGAATCCTAAGTACGATGAAGAATTATTCTCCAAAATTCATTATTTTTCAGAATCCAAGCTTTTATATATATATAAAAGCTATATATATATATATATATATATACATATATATATATATATATAGTTTGTTTAAACTGAAATATTGGTGTTTCATTACTTTTTTTAAAATTTGAACTGGCAATATTTATTATAAGATTTAGGTAACCAGTTAATTTGGTGCTGCTGCATTGTTGTAACATCCAGCAGTGTTTACTGAATGCTGTCAGGCAGCATTCTAAAAGTAGTAGGAAATAGGCAGTTTAATCTCCATTTTAGGAATTTCCAAATTAGGAATTAAGCTCAGAGAGGTTAAATAACTTGTTCAGGGTCATATGTCTGGTAAATAAAACAGCCAGACTTTGCAGTTCCAATTTATAAAAATAAATAGGTCACTTCCTGTTACTTAAGATGGAAGAGAAAACTCTGAACCAGAGACCCTCCCCCCATATCTTTGGAGTATGTATGGTGTGATGCCTTTTTATGCTTCAGTAGCACCTTTAATTTCATGGAATTTACCGCAGTGTACTGTAATTTTTAATTTTTCTTACCTAAACACAGGGAAACCCTTTCAAAATGGAAGAAGTCATGTAAGAGGGGGATATATGGTTACAGATACATTTAATAAGAACGTGATTTAGAATACTTTTTATTATTTACTCTGAGTTGAATGTTGAAATAAATGTACAGTAAATGATACCAGTTGAAGTACCTTTTGAAAGAGATTTTTAACAGTTGTTTTTTTCATGTCTTTCAGGGCATGTTTTAAGAAATTGCCTCGCATTCTGAGTTTTAATACTATGAGATATACATTTAATATGGTAACAATGATGAAAGAGAAAGTGAACACACACTTTTCCTTCCCATTACGTTTGGATATGACGCCCTATACAGAAGATTTTCTAATGGGGAAGAGTGATAGGAAAGAAGGTAATTTTTTATCTTTCTCTTGCCTATATTTATCGTAAGTCTCCATAACAAGACAGTCGTCATTACAAAGTTGTAACCAACTACACATTTAACAAAATGAAATTAAATTTTAGAAAGGGGAATGTATTGAAGTACAGTGTGGCACATCAGTCATTAGCCAGTAAATATTTAGTATTTACTAGGATTGCGTTCTAGGCACTCCTCTGGGTGTTAGGGACATGGCAGTGAACAAGTAAACATGGTTTCTTACCTCATAGAACTTAAGTCTAGTAGGCATGTCTTACTGAAAAAGAAATTACTGGGATGCCTGGGTGGCTCAGCCGGTTAAGCATCCGACTCTTGGTTTCGGCTCAGGTCATGATCTCCCGGTTCATGGGTTCAAACCCCTTATTGGGCTCTACGCTGCCATTGTGGAGCCTGCTTGGGATTCTCTCTCTCCTCACCCCTCTCTCTCTGCCCCTCCCCTGCTTGCATGTGTGTGTGTGTTCTCTCTCAAAAAATAAAGTTAAAAGAAATTACAAACAGAATGTGTCATCAGATAGGATGGTGAATGTATCTCATATCTGGCGGAATCAGAGATGGCTTTCACCAAGGTAACGTTGAAGTAGGGACTGAGTAAGGACTAGATTGAGAGGAATGGCTAATCTCTTTAGGTGGGTAGGAGGTGGGGGTGGAGTTGATAAGAAGGACAAAAGGCAGTGACCAGATCATTTTGTTTGTAGGCCAGGTCTTTTTTTTTTTTTTTTTTAAAGTAGAAAAAGCAGAGGCAAGCTGGGGAGAGGGGCAGAGGGAGAGCGAGAGAATCTTCAGCAGGCTCCACGCTCAGCATAGACCCTGATGTGGGGCAATATCCCACAACCCTGGGATTACTACCTCAGCTGAAATCAAGAGTCAGATGTTCAACTGGCTGAGCCACTAGACACCCTAATAATTTTAATCTCTCTCTCTCTGTCTCTCTATTTCTCTCCCTCTCCCCTTCCCTCCCTCCCTCCCTCCCTCCCTCTTTCCCTCTCTCTCACTCTCTGTCTCTGTCTCTCTCTCTCTTTTTTTAATGTGAAACCTTTGGAACATTTTAAGTAGGGAACTGAGATGACCAGGTGGGTCTGGAAAAGGTTATTCTGACTACAGCAATAGAAATAAATGAATTAGAGGATGATGAAAGGGATGTACGGAGGCCATTCTGATAAACCACAGGGAAGGTGGTAGCTTGATGAGCAAGTGTACATGGAGAGTTAATAGAATTTGATGATTGAATGAATAAATGAATCTAACAAAGTTACTGAATATCTATCTACTGTGTAACTTATTCTCATAGTGATGGCAGTAGAATGACAATAAAGAGCAAGGTCGGGATACCTGGTTCAGTGTCCAGCTCTTGATTTTGATCTTGGCTCAGGTTATGATCCCAGGGTGGTGGGATTGAGCCCTGTGTCGGGTTCTACACTGAGCGTGGAGCTAGGTTAAGATTCTCTCTCCCTCTCTGTCTCTGTCTCTGTCTCTGTCTCCATCTCCATCTCCCCCACTCACACTTTGTCTCTCTCAAAAAATAAACATGTAAGTAAGTAAGTAAATAAATAAATAAGGTTTTTTGTCCCTTTGAAGCTTACATTTTAGTCTGCTACTAGAGGGAGGGAGAAAAGTCAAGAATGACTCAGGTTTGTGGCTTGATCAGCTAGGTGAATAGTGGGGTCAGTATTTCAAGATCTCAAGAAAAAGGGAATGTGGTCAGAAGTATTGAATGCTAAAGAAAAGGAATAGTTCAGTAAGAACATAACTGAAAACATGTAAAGTCGTTGGTTATCTTTATCATAGCATTTTCATTTGGGTATTACAATAGAGAGGCAGATTGCAATGAGTTAAAGATGACACTTGGTTCATATCTAGTTACCTCCAAATTATTACTGCTTTTATAAGACCAGTGATTTTCAAACTTAGGTTTATGTGCCTCAAGGAGCACAAACAGGTGAGAGAAAAAAGCAGAGGACTCTTTGTCTTTGCATTCTTTAGATGGAGAAGTTCTGTTTTACATAATAGCGATCTGGCAGTGTTTTCTTTGTATAAAAAGTTCTACCGATTAAAAATTTTAAGGTGTGAAGAAGCCACTGTATTTTACGATTTGAGAAAGAGAACTGTGTTTTTAATCTTTATACTCCATTGCCTGGCACTTGAACATTCAGTAAATGTTTTACCAAATGGTATATGAGAAGCGTAGACAATGAGGGTAGGCTGTTCTTTAAGAGAAGAATGTGCTCTTTCTTTGAAGAGAGAAGAGAGATTGGTGACTGTAGCTGTAGAGGAGTATGGAGTTCAGAATTTGAATATGTTTAGGGGTGCTTGGGTGGCTCAATCAGTTAAGCTTCCAACTTCAGCTCAGGTCGAGATCTCGCAGTTTGTGGGTTCTAGCTCCACATTGGACTCTGCGCTAACAAGCTCAGAGCCTAGAGCCTGCTTTGGTTTCTGTGTGTGTGTGTGTCTCTCTCTACCCGTCCCCCCACTTGTGCTCTTTCTTTCTCTCTCTCTCTCAAAAAATGAATAAACATTTTAAAAATTAAAGAATTTGAATATGTTTAGAAGTTGCAGAAAATGAGCCAGAAGAAGATGATTAACTTTGACAATACTTTATAGATGAAGTTAAGAAGTAGGTGTTGTATATATACATCCTACTATTTAGAACTCTTTTCAAACCATTTCAAAAATTATAGTGAGACTGCCAAGTTATTATACTTACTGGTATTTTTCATGATGCTTCCATGTGTAGAAGTAGCAGAAATTTATGCCAAGATGAAGGATTTTTTTAGGCCACAAGTGATGGGTTCAGAGTGGGATCCTACCTAGCACATCCAAACTTCTCGGCTGCTACTTTGACACTGTTAGCTATTTCCTTCCCTCCACAGTTATTACTTTCTTTCCAGTTTAGACTATGCGCTCAAGTTAACTTAATCTGCTTTCAGTCACTTATTTCTGATGATACTTTTCCCTTTCTAAAGGATGCTGAGAATACAGATCATAAATCTTTGAATTTACTAGATTATTCTGTAATTTTTCCATAGTATCTTTTATCCCTTTCAGATTTAAATCTTTAGCAACAGAAAGCATGTCTTTTGTTTATTTTCTGTCTCCTAATACGAAATGATAAACTGTAACTTGACATTAAGAGACATAAGTATCTTAATGCCTTTTCAAATCTTGTATTTGCTTGCTCCTAATAAGATGAATAAAAAATTTTGTATTCTATTTCAAAAGGAATAAGATTAGACAAAAAGCATATTTTACATTCCTACATTATGTTGAGGTTGCCCATAGTCATGCAGTAACACATGGTTGTTTTTCCAAGTGATTTGTGTAAATGTTCCTTGAAATTGTAGACTATGAATGGGGAATGATTAGCAAATATTTGTATCTGTTATAATACATAATGTATCTGTGCCTTTTTCTGTATATATTACGTAAAGTGATTCTAAGGTGTCACTGTGCAGTATTCAGAATTATTACCATTATCTTATGTAAATCATTTCAGGTTTTAAGGAAGTCAGTGATCATTCAAAAGATACAGAGAGCTATGAGTATGACTTAATAGGAGTAACTGTTCATACAGGAACAGCAGATGGTGGGCACTATTATAGCTTCATCAGAGATATAGTCAATCCACATGCTTATAAAAACAATAAATGGTGAGTTTTAAATATTTTATTCTTGGGATTAAATTCTTTTTCCTGTTTTTAAAGTTTAAACTTGTGATTGGTTTTGCTTCATATATGTTTCCTGATTTTATTTTTCTAAAAACTTTCTATAAAATTAGGAAATGTTAAATGAAAGTAACTTTCATAAGATGATAAAAATCAATTGTTCTTAAACTTCTTTTGAGAACTTGATGATGGTGTCCTGAGACAAATGGATATCCAAGGTTTTATACACAGCTTTCGATTCATAGACAATATTGCACCTTCCAAATCTTCTCTTTATTTTTTGCTGAGTGTCTTCTATAAGGTGGCTTCAGAGTCCTTGTATACGCCAATTCGAAGTTGCCTGAATGCTCCACTCTGTCCACCTTACTTTTCCCCTTCCAACCCGTACAATTTTTTTTTTAGCAACTTTTATCAAGGTAATGGTTGGAAGTCATTAAATCAGTGCTTAACAGCTGTTTTTTGCTATTTAGATATTGTTAGATAGAGTCTCAAGTATAGTAGCTATATCAATAGTAGGCGCTGTTCTACTGTTGGGAATATTGTTTTGAACAAAATGTACATTGGTAAATTGATCTGCAGTTAGCAGAATAGTTTGGTTCAACTCTTTAAGCTGTCATGTCCATGCTATCTTACCTTGTTTGCCCATTTGAATATAATTCCATATTTGGGATCCATTTTGATCATAAATTTTAAAATGACGTCTTTATTTTTGGAAGCTCTCCCATCTCTTAATCTTTTCTGTCTGGTAGCTTTACATATTCTATTAATGCAAACTTGTTATTTGTTTTTATGGACTCTTTTGTTACCCCTAGTTTTTAATAAATGCGTTTATTGGATTTTAGGACAGTTAAGATTTGTACAATTATATTCTGGTTTTTAGTAGATTAGCGTTGTCAAAACAAGAACATAGAATTTATTTACTTCATGTTAAAAATAGTTGGATCGCAAAAGAAAGTTTGATTACTTCTTGTAATTTGTCACTATGTAATGTAAATATTTTTTAAATAGGTATAATACAGAGATACTCAGTACATATATACTTGGTCAACACTATATGCTCTGTTTTAGGTATCTTTTTAATGATGCTGAGGTAAAACCTTTTGATTCTGCTCAACTGGCCTCTGAATGTTTTGGCGGAGAGATGACAGTGAGTTTTATTCAGAAATTATAAATGTTTTGTGACTTCTCATGTGTTATGCAGTATTATAAAATCCAGTAGCAGAATCACTAAAATTTCTTTTAATTGCTATGATTAAAACTAAAATTTATTCTGTTGTTGCTTATTGAAGTCGAGACTGTTTGGAATAGATATGAGGCACTGGGAAATACCTTTTAAAAGACTATTTCTGCCTTCAACTAATTAAGAAGGTTAAGACTTAAAATTGAAAATTTAAATAGTAGTATAGGAATTGAATTACATTGCTGTGAAACATTATGATGGAAGAAGTTGTTCACTTGAATGCTTTGGGATTCAAGCAAAAAGAAATTACTCTTTATTGACATAATATGAAAAATCTTTGTCAAGGACATTGGCTTGAGCTGACCTTCGAAGAAGTATTCTTTCAGTACTTTTTTGTAATGGCAGCAGCAACCTGATTATTACTATTGACAGGATACACAAAAAATATCTTACCTGTTATGTTATTATCTCTAAGACATGAGAAAAGACAATTAGGTTGGAATACTAGTGTTTAATTATAATATAACAATTACAATAAAATAGGCATTTTGTCCAAGTATCAATTTTCTGAAAACTGTTAAAATACTGTTTTGATTCTCAAAAGACCAGCATTAGTCATTCCCATTTCACAGATAAGCCCACGTAAAGTTATTTTTCACTTTAATAGCCATGTGTATTGTGAAATCACTGTTCACATTCTGGATTTTAATGCTCTTTGTTGCACTTACATACTACTATTAATAGAAAAGAGGAAGTAGGCAAATTGCTAACACTTCAGAAATGGATAGAAGGAGGAAGTAAATAATGAGTTCCTGATGCCATCATTAAACTGACTGCATCTCTAAATGTTATTTGTAAAATATTTCCTCAAAAAAAAAAAAGAAAAAGAAAAACAAGTACACTTAACAAAGTTCTCTTAAAATGTAGTTTTTAAATTGCAAGTACATTTTCTTAACTTTATATACATTATGGTAAAGTATCTTTAAAAATGTTTTGAATATTTTCAGGTGTAGTTGACCCTTGAATAATGTGGGGGTTAAAGGTGCCAGCCCCCCACACAGTCAAAAATCCAAGTATAACTTGTCTGTTGCTCAGAAGCCTTATTGGGCACGCCTGGGTGGCTCAGTCGGTTAAACATCCAACTTCAACTCAGGTCATGTTCTCACGGTTCATGAGTTCAAGCCCTGTGTTGGGCTCTCTGCTGACAGCTTGGAGCCTGGAGCCTGCTTCGGATTCTGTGACTCCCTCTCTCTCTCTGCCATGCGCGCGTGTGCTCGCGCTCACTCTCTCTCTCTAGAACAAACATTTTAAAAAATTAGAAAAAAAAAGGCCTTATTGATAACATGAATACTCATTTAATACATATTTTGTATGTTACACATTATGTACTGTATTCTTTTTTTTAATTAATTAATTTTAAAATTTATATCCAAGTTACTTAGCATATAGTGCAACAATGTTTTCAGGGGTAGATTCGTTAATGCCCCTCACCAATTTAGCCCATCCCCCCTCCCACAACCTCTCCAGTAACCCTCTTTTTGTTCTCCATATTTAAGAGTCTCTTATGTTTTGTCCCCTTCCCTGTTCTTATCTTATTTTTGCTTCCCTTCCCTTGTGTTCATCTGTTCTGTGTCTTAAAGTCCTCATATGAATGAAGTAATATGATGTTTGTCTTTCTAATTGCGCTTACCATAATACCCATTGCAACGTAGTTGCAAATGGCAAGATTTCATTCTTTTTGATTGCCGGGTAATACTCCATTATACATATATGCATACATACTACCTCTTCTTTATCCATTCATCTATTGATGGACATTTGGACTCTTTCATACTTTAGCTATTGATAGTACTGCTATAAATATTGGGGTGCATGTGCCCCTTTGAAACAGCGTACCTGTATCCCTTGGATAAATACCTAGTAGTGCAATTGCTAGGATGTAGGGTAATTCTGTTTTTAATTTTTTGAGGGACTTCCATGCTGTTTTCCAGAGTGGCTGCACCAGTTTGCATTCCCATCAGCAGTGCAGAAGAGATCCTCTCTCTCAGCATCCTCACCAACATCTGTTGTTGCCTGAGTTGTTAATGTTAGCCTTTCTGACAGGTGGGAGGTGGTATCTCATTGTGGTTTTGATTTGTATTTCTCTGATGATGAGTGATGTTGAGCATTTTTTCATGTGTCAGTTGGCCATGTGGATGTCTTCTTTGGAGAAATGTCTTCATGTCTTTTGCCCATTTCTTCACTGGATTATTTGTTTTTTGGGTGCTGAGTTTGGTAAATTCTTTATAGATTTTGGATACTAACCAACCCTTTATTTGATATATCGTTTGCAAATATCTTCTCCCATTCTGTCAGTTGCCTTTTTCTTTTGCTGATTGTTTCCTTCGCTGTGGGGAAGCTTTTTATTTAATGAGGTCCCGAAAGTTCATTTATGCTTTTGTTTCCCTTGCCTCTGGAGACGTATTGAGTAGGAAGTTGGTGCAGCCAAGATCAAAGAGGTTTTTGCCTGCTTTCTCCTCGAGGATTTTGATGGCTTCCTGTCTTAAATTTAGGTCTTTCATTCCACTGTGAGTTTATTTTTGTGTATGGTGTAAGAAAGTGGTCCAGGTTCATTTTTCTGCATGTCACTGTCCAGTTTTCCCAGCACCACTTGCTGAAGAGACTGTCTTTACTGTCTTTATTCCATTGGATATTCTTTCCTGGTTTGTCAAAGATTAGTTGGCCATATGTTTGTGGGTCCATTTCTGGGTTCTCTATTCTGTTCCATTGATCTGAGTGTCTGTTCTTAGGCCAGTACCATACTGTCTTGATGATTACAGCTTTGTTTTTTATGTTTTATTTTTATTTCTTATGTTTACTTATTTTTGAGAGAGAGAGAGTGTGAGCAGAGGAGGGGCAGAGAGAGAGGGAGACACAGAATCGAAGCAGGCTCCAGGCTCTGATCCGTTAGCACAGAGCCCGACACAGGGCTTGAACCCACGAACTGTGAGATCATGACCTGAGCTGAAGTCAGACACTTAACCGACTGAGCCACCCAGGGCCCCCATGATTACAGCTTTGTAATACAGCTTGAAGTCCGGGATTGTGATGCCTCCTGCTTTGGTTTTCTTTTTCAAGGTTGCTTTGGCTATTTGGTATCTTTCTGGTTCCATACAGATTTTAGGATTATTTGTTCTAGCTCTGAAGAATGCTGGTGTTATTTTGATAGGAATACTGTATTCTTACAATAAAGCTAGAGAAAAGAAAATGATATGAAGAAAATCATAAGAAAAATAAATTTCCAGTAGTGTACTGTATTTATTGGGAAAAAAAAAAAAATCTGCCTTTAAGTGGACCTGTGCAGTTCAAGCCTGTGTTATTCAAAGGTCGACTATACTTTTAGCCAAAAACTTTTGTCAAGGATTTTTATGATGTAGTACTATTTGAACACTATTTACAAAGTTACTATAAAGAATAAAATCGGTATTTATGAAACATTTTATATATAAATACAACTGAGATAAATATAAGCTGAAATATTGTCTTTTAAAGTAGCAAAACTTTTATTTTTTTAAACAGACCAAGACCTATGATTCTGTTACAGATAAATTTATGGATTTCTCCTTTGAAAAGGTAATCATTTCTTTGCATATATCATTTTACATAGTTTTCTTTCTTCCATGTTATCTAATTTTATAGTTAAACTTGGTCAAATTGAAAATATACTTATTTTTTCATCTTTTTTTTTTTTTTTGGCCCCTTAAAGACACATAGTGCTTATATGCTGTTTTACAAACGCATGGAACCAGAGGAAGAAAATGGCAAAGAATTCAAATTTGATGTTTCGTCAGAGTTACTAGAGGTATAGTTAATTTAACTTAAACAGCAGTTTACAAGCATGTCAAGAATTTATGCAAGTAATAGAACTCCAAGAGCAGGCTATGGCAATGTTAGGATTTGTAATCTGGGATGGACCTTAACAGTGTTTATAGATAGTCTTGGTAATACTGATATATGACAGATGCATGTGAAGTGAATGAGATTAAAGTGAGTGGAAATAATTAGTAATATTAAAGAAAAATAAGAATAAGACAGGTAAAATAGTTGATGGAATTGGGGCGACCTCATAAGTAACTTGTATGTGTGGTAATGGATTGGGTGATTGGTGTTCGTTCCTTCTTTGCTTCATGTTACATATAAATGTACCATATATTTGAAATGCACTTAAAATACTATCAAATGCTTTAAAATGTGTCTTGATTGTAGTATTGAGGTTTTCTTTGTTTTATAATGTAATAAGTGGTAGTGTTACTTTAACGCCTTAAGAGTTATAAAATACATTCACAACTCTGTGTGTGTTGTGTCAATGTAATAAACTCAGCCGAAAGTACAAAATATAAATCTTCAAAAAGGTATACCTGGTAAAAATGTAATCTTCCATCTAAACAGTTCAGCTTTTACTATTTAATTGGTTAATATTTGCGCTGTTGCGGTCATGTCTTAAAACCAAGTGGAATTTTTTCCCCCAAACAAATAATCTTAACAGGTGTCTTGTCTACCCATAATATTACTGATAAAAACACAAGAACATCCACATCTTTTAAACCTTTGAATTGGATTTACCAGCAAAATTAAGTGCTTCATTAGATTTCTTATTCTAGATAAGGACCCAACAGTATTTAATGACAACCCAGCCCACTTGTGAAGTAAAATGAAATTTTAACTGAAACCTTAAAGATGTATTTTGTTGGGGCATCTGGGTGGCTCAGTCAGTTAAGCATCCAACTTCGTCTCAGGTCATGATTTCACAGTTCGTGAGTTTGAGCCCCACATCAGGCTCTGTGCTGACAGCTCAGAGCCTGGAGCTTGCTTTGGATTCTGTGTCTCCCTCTCTCTGTTCCTCCCTCGCTTGCTTCTCTCTCTCTTTCTGTCTCTCAAAAATAAAAATGAAACATTTAACATTTTTGTTTAACATTTGTTTGTTTTTGAAGGAAAGAGAGCATGAGCGGGGCAGGGGCAAGGAGAGAGGGAGACACAGAATTCAAAACGGACTCCAGGCTCTGAGCTTTCAGTGCAGAACCCAACGCAGGGTTCAAACTCCACAAACTGTGAGATCATGACCTGAGCCTGAAAATGAAACATTTAAAAAAAAAAAGATGTATTTTGTTTACATCAGTGGTTCTGAAACTTCCTATTCTCAGAACTTTTATATTCTTAAAAAATATTGAGAACCTGGGGCACCTAGGTGGTTCAGTTGGGTCCGACTTCATCTCAGATCGTGATCTCACGGTTCCAGAGTTCGGCCCCGCTTCGGGCTCTGTGCTGACAGCTCAGAGCCTGGAGCCTGAGTCAATTCTGTGTTTCCCTCTCTCTCTGCCCCTCCCCCACACATGCTCTGTCTCTCTGCCTCTCAGAAATAAAACTAATTAAAAAAAATTTTTTCTTTTAAATATTGAGAACCTGAAAGTTTTTTAAAATATTAGTTTTAATGTGGTGGTTATATCTGTCAATACTTACTATATTAGAAATTAAAACAATTTTTAAAATTTACATTAATTTATTTAAAAATATCAAAAATAAACTTGTGACATCCTAATATAAGTAACATTTTATTAAAAAAATATTTTTCAGAACAAAACCCTGTATTACATGTTGGCAAATCTTTTTAATATCTGATTTAATAGTTGACAGCTAGAGTCTCATAATAGCTTTTTGCATTTGCTCTGTTGTGATCTCATTCATCATTTAGCCTCTGGGAAACTTCATTCTATGCTCAAAAAAGAATGAGAGCTTAAAAAAGGCAGATAGCATCATCATATTACTAAAAAAATGGTGTAGATCTTACATATACCCTAAAATGGTCACAGGTACTCCACAGCTCTCTCAACCATTCTTTGAGAACCACTGATTTATGTGGTGACAAAAGGAAATCCATCCTTTTGCTCTACCAAAACAAGAAAAATAAATCAAACTACATCAAAATATTCTTGATTGCACATCTAAGCCAACCCTTTTTTCCTGGCATTGCTTTAGCTTATTAATTTAAAATGAGTTTGTTTGCATATACATTTTACTGAAAATATTAAAATATGATAATACTGTTACTTAATATTAACATAGATTTTAGGTAAAAACTAGAATCTGATCTTTTAAATTTGTACAGTTAAAATATAGCTAGTAGCAGACTTTCCCAAAGAGTAAATTGAAAATTTAGAGCTATAAAATTTATTAAGTAAACAAACATTATATAATGACTATTATGGATAAAACAAAATGCCCAGAAAGAGTAGTTGATTTGAATTGCTGGGGGAAGTGATTAGGAAATGCTTCAGATTAGCCTTAAGCTGAGACTTGAAAGGTAGCAAAGAGTTAATCATGTGAAGATTACTCCAAGCAAAGAATAGATTATGTACAAATTCCCTTAGGAAAGAAAGAGTTTATTGGCATGTTTTAGGAGCTGAAAGATGATCTCTGAGACTGTGATGATTAGTAAGTTCAAGGAAATGTGAGCCAAGATGAAATTGAATGGGATATAGAAAATACCTGGGAAAAATGTGATCATCGTAGTGAAGTAATTTCACACTTAGACACACCCAGATTGCTCCACATATGTTGTATTGTTAAAACATAAAAAGGATTGTCAAAAAATAGGGTGAATATTTCTGTAGGACAGAAATGGAACAGATATAAAAGCACTGAGTCTGGTGGAAAAACAGGACTACCAGGCTCTAGGGTCCCCTTTAGCTCTTTTGGGGTAAAGGGGACAAAAATTATGACAGAGGATCTAGAGCCGAGCTCATGGCTAGAAGTTGAAAGCTGGGAATGGAGCTCCATTGCTGTGAAAAAGCATTGATGGTCGAATGCTGCCAAAGTTTTCTTGAAGCTACAGCTTTCTAGAAAGCTGTGTGCATAGAAATGCTAGAGTACCAAGAACTCTGAAGCAAACCATTCATTGCCTAGGTCTGCATCAATGTGGAGCAGGAGCCCTAATACATAATTCTAAGAGCTGGTTCTAGACTAGAGTAGTGGGCTGGGAAGCAAGTAGAGGTAGTTGAAAATCTTTAGGAAGGATCAACACAGGCAGTAATGTCAGTAATCAACATAAATATGTTCCAGATAAAAATAACTTTATGGAACTAACAACAACTCAGAGCATGTTTAGGGTATTCACAGAGTTAAAGGAACACAAAAACTAAAGTGAGCAGAGAAGTTACTCTAAAGGCTCATGTCAGAAATAATTATTTTTCATAATTGTTACAGAATAAGCCAGGAAATCACCTCTTAAGTCAGCCAACCTGAATTGTTTTTATTTTGCCAGTTTTCGAACATAAACCTTTCTCATAACCTGTTTTTATGAAAACAGGACATAATTTTATTCATTTATATATTCGCTCTTGAGACAAATGATATTTCAGAGCTCTTCCTTTTACAGTCTGTATAATTGCATTTTTAAAAAACGAATTGCTTGAGGTAGCCAGATACAGAATGATAACATTGGAGCCAGTTTAGTAGCCATTTTCATATTCTTGTATACCCAGAAAAAAATCAACATGAATTTTAAGTGCCTGTATTTTTTGCTTTTTTTGTTTCTTTTAGAGCAAATCTTTTTTTGTCTAATAAAAATACTAGTAAAATGTAATGAAGCAAATGCTTTCTGATATGTAATGTTAACATTTTCTTTTACTTCAGTGGATTTGGCATGATAACATGCAGTTTCTTCAAGACAAAAACATTTTCGAACATACATATTTTGGGTAAGTTTTGTAAATTTAGTAATAGATTTTTGTTACACATTTAAAACAAATCTTCTTCTGTAAGAAATGTAACTTAACTTTTTTTTAATTCTAGGTTTATGTGGCAGTTATGTAGTTGTATTCCCAGTACATTACCAGATCCTAAAGCTGTTTCCCTAATGACAGCAAAGGTAATCTATAAGCCTTAGATAGTTTTTCAAAATTGACTACTTTAAGATAATTAAATATTTTTTGCTTAATCTTTTCTTACAGTTAAGCACTTCCTTTGTCCTAGAGACGTTTATACATTCAAAAGAAAAGGTATGTGTTGTGTTTCGTAGATTTTTGTGTCATTTATCAGATAACTTCTGGTTTTCATGATCTTTAGCTCAGAAATAGATGCCTTAAGTGACTTCTTTCTTTTTCTTTTTTAGCCCACAATGCTTCAGTGGATTGAACTCCTGACCAAACAATTTAATAATAGTCAAGCAGCTTGCGAGGTGAGAATAATTCAACAAACAATGCATAATTTAATGTACACTTTTTTATTTACTTTTCTTCTTAGATGCTACAGCAAAATTATTGTATTTTATAATAGGGATCCCAATGTAAATTGTTTCTAAAATTACTCAACAACTGAGAAAGTTGTCATTTATGTGTCCTATCCATTACACTGATTAAATAATTGATTGTTAAGGTATTTAAAAATCCTTGGGTGCCTCTCCCCCCATGTATTAGAATTAAAAATACAGAAAATTCAGAAGACTGATACCAGATATTTCTTAACTAATTTTGAATATTATAAAACAATAGTTGACAACAAAATCTTCCTTCCCCCTCCAAGATAAAAATGCATATATCCTAGTATATCAGTTTATGTCCAATTTTATCTTCTATATTGTGGTCTAATGTATCCCTGTAACAATATATCCTTAAGGATAATCTGCTCACAAGTAATGATCACTTAACCATATTGGCATCTTACTGTTATTTTATCATTTCTTGATTGGTTCCCAAAGTGATATAAGCCTTTCTAGGAATGCAAGTCTTAAAATTTTCCTGAGGTGGGAGATAGCAGCATAGTGTACAATAGATGAAATTAGTTGAAGACTTTTTTTCTTTTTTTCTTTTCTTTTTTTAATTGTTTATTTTTGAGAGAGAGAGAGAGGGAGGGACAGCATTAGCAGGAGAGGGTCAGAGAGAGAGGGAGACACAGGATCAGAAGAAGGCTCCAGGCTCTGAGCTGTCAGCACAGAGCCCAACGTGGGGCTCGAACCCACAGACAGCAAGATCATGACCTGAAGTGAAGTCAGACAACCAACTAGCCACCCAGGTGCCCTAAAGATATTTTTCTTATGTATAAGTTCATCTGATTATGCCTTGAAGCAGTGGAATTAGAGAATCTGATTGTTGTAGAATACAAATACAAAGCCATAATTTTTTAAAACTTTGTAATGAGCATTTCAAAACGAGCACAAAAGTAGAAAGATAATGAACTCTTGGGTACCTATCACCCAGTTTCAACAAATAGTAACATTATTTTGTTTTCATCTCTTCCTCGTGTCTGTTTTGAGGTATCTTAAAGCAAACCCAGATAGCATATCATACACATCCATGAGTACTGAGTATGTATCTCTGATGAGAACTTTAAAAAATATATATAACCATGATTCCATACTCCTAGTAAAATTAGAAGTGGTTCCTCAGCATCATCCAATACTCATTTTGTGTTCACTTTTCTCTAGTTGTCTAAAACATGATTTCGCAGTGCCTGGGTGGCTCAGTCGGTTGAGTGCGGACTTAGGCTCAGGTCATGATCTCGCTGTCTGTGAATTTGAGCCCCACATCGGACTCTTTTGCTAATAGCTTAGAGCCTGGAGCCTGCTTTGGATCCTGTCTCCCTCTTTCTCTGCCCCTCCCCCACTTGTGCTCGGTCTCTCTCTCTCTCTCTCTCTCCCTCTCCCTCTCCCTCTCCCTCTCCCTGTCAAAAATAAACATTAAAAAAAATTTTTTTTAACATTTTTTGGGGCCACCTGGCTCGGCCCAGTGGTCTAAGCATCCAACTTTGGCTCAGGTCATGATCTCAGTTCATGAGTTCGAGGCCCATATCTGGCTGTCTGCTGTCAGTGCAGAGCCTGCTTCAGATCCTCTGTCTCCCTATCTACCCCCACCCCCAAATAAACAAACATTAAAAAAATTTTTTAATGTTTTTCTTCTCTCAGTTTGCTTGTTTGAAGTAGTATTTAAACAAAGGCTACATTTTGCTTTTGTCTCATAAATCAACTTTCATCTGTAGCAGTTAATAACTTTTTTTTTCTCTTTGCTACTTTGTCATTTGATCTGCAGAATTCTCTACATGCTTGTTTTGACTGATTGTATCCTCCTGGTGTTAGTTAACAAGTTCCTCTATTCTCCACCCCTTTCATGTTTTCATATATAGTGTTGCCACTACACACACACACACACACACACACACACACGTATGTATATGTGTGTGTGTAATTAAAATTGTCTACACTTGTCAGTAATTGTGTATATATATGCACACAGTAAAATCCAGTATTACAGGAGTTAAGTGATTAAGAGATATCTGGAAATCATTGAGAATTGTCTTAGCATAAAGAAGTGTTTTTGTTATCAAGGGAACATAATTTCTTTTTAAACAGAAAAAAACGAATCAATACATCATGTTATTAATAGGAACAAAAGATAACTGCAGTCTGACATCTGTGAGAAACAAAAGGAAAATAGTATTCCATTTTATTATGTTAAGGGCTGTAGGTTGCCATGATGCAGGTTGTACACTGTGATGTAGATGGCATTCATGAAATTCTGTAGTTAGAGGACCCTGATTGTGACTTTTGGCATTTTAGAGTTTTGGACTTTGTAACAGTTAAAGAATCTGTTTTGGTAAGAACTTAAACTAATCGAAACATTGACTAGAAGTAAAATCCTTATGTGATTTTTTTTTTTTTTTAAATCCTATATTTAACAAGTATTGGTTGAATGTTTATATCACACTATTTTTCTACAGTGGTTTTTGGACCGTATGGCTGATGATGACTGGTGGCCAATGCAGATACTAATTAAGTGCCCTAATCAAATTGTGAGACAGGTAAGAAAAAGAATGTTTGAAAAAGAGGTAGCCTTCAAACTAATAATTCTAAATTTGCCTGTGAATGTATTTTAACCCAGCATTGAAAAGTTGTTTGAAAAGATTGACCTCTTATCAAAAAAATAATTTTGCTGTTGTTTCATCAGCTTCTTTTAGCAAATCAACTATCTTTCCAACCAAGTGATTAAAATCATTCACATTTCCTGGTTGTAGGAAGATAGCTTTAACTCCCTGTTCTCTCAGATCCTACTGTGGCTGCTTTCTGAGTTGTACTGATTCTTTTTCAGAACCTTAGATATTCTAACCATGGTAGAGTGTTGTAATGGCCTTAAAAATTAAATGAATAGTATATTACATTTCTGTGAAAGATTTTGAACTGTCACATGAAACAACTTGTGTCTCCTTAAATCTTTGGGAAAATTAGACAAAAAAAAAGTAAATATTTTATATTCACTTATGACACAGAACCGAAAATTTAATCTGAAAATGCCACTTTTCCCTTATTACTGACAAACAATTTTTACACCATAAAATTAATCAAAACCTTTCAAAGTGTAAAATACAGTAGTTCTATCCCCAGACTTATGCACCCATCATCTAATTTTTATAATCCTGCTAAGAGAAACTCCATACCTATTAAGTCACTCCCCATTTTATCCTGTTGCTTCTTTTCAGCCACTAATGACAGCCCCTTATCTATGAATTTGCCTACTTAATGATATGGATTTGCTTATTTAATGATAATTGGAGTCACACATTTTGTGGTCTTTTATGATTGTCACTGATTTAGCAGTGTTTTCAAGGTTTATCCATGTTGTAGCATGTATCTGTACTTTTTTGCCAAATTGTATTCCATTGAATGGATATACTAAATATTGTTTATCCATTCAGCAGTTGATGAACATTTGGGATGTTTTCACTTGGCTATTTTGAATAATGCTGCTCTGAACATTTGTGTACAAATATTTGTGTGGACGTATGTTTTCAGTTATTTTGGGTATCTACCTAGGAGTGGAATTCCTGGGTCATATGGTCGCTCTAGGTTTAATATTTTAGGAACGACCGAAAATTTCCATGGTGTCTGCACCAGTTTATGTTCCCACCAGCAATCTGTGAGATTTCTTTTTTTCACTATCTTCTTCAGCATTTGTTACTGTCTTTTTGATTTTAGCTCTCCTAATGTGTGTGAAGTAGTTAGTATGTCATTGTGGTTTTGGTTTGCATTTCCCTAATACTTAATGATAGTGAACATCTTTTCATGTGCTTAGTGGCTATTTGTATATTTTATTTAGAGAATCCCAACCCTTTTTAATCCATGTTTCTTTTAGATAAACTTAAATCACATTTCCTTCCCTTAGTCATTGACCTCTGATAAGCAGCTATCCTTCCCTATTCCACTCTTTTAAAGAGATGGATGCTAAGTTTTCTGTTCTGTATATCTCCATTAATCAAGAGGTTTTTATGAAGCTTTGTGGGTTTTTTGTGTGTGTTTTCTATTACTGAAATGTATAGTTTATTGTTGTTTTTTCATTTATTACAAAAGTGATTATTTTTAAGCTACCTTTACCTTATATTTTTAGTCCAGGTGAGATGTCAGAAGAGCTTTAGAATGTCAAAAGATAATCTGTGGGGAAAAGAAATGGTTGGCAGAGAGTTTTGAATCATGTTAATTTTTTAGTATCTCTATTACCTGATAAAGTTGGCTCTTAGATTGTTACAACTTTTCGTTTATAGATGTTTCAGCGTTTGTGTATCCATGTGATTCAGAGACTTAGGCCTGTGCATGCTCATCTTTATCTACAACCAGGAATGGAGGATGGGTAAGAAGTGTCTTTTGAACATTGTATTTTTAAGCTTTTTAATTATACACCTACAGAGTATTTTTAAATATCCACAGTGAAACATTTGGATTCTTCTATTTAAAAATAATCTGTAATGATACCGATCAAGGAGAGAAAACTTTTATTTTTGATCTTCAAAATTGTCTACAAGTAACTTCATGATTGAGTTAGCCAGACACAATAATTAGAATCCACCTACTTAAATTATTATAATTCGTATTGCAGTCTATTGCAAAGATGAAAGATAAATTTGGGTTTTTAAAAACATCTCTCCTTCCAGAATATCTATCCCCAGACTTCATACTGTCTCTGAGATATTAAATTATATTTTCAGGTCAGATGATATGGATGCCTCAGTGGAAGATATTGGTGGTCGTTCGTGTGTCACTAGATTTGTGAGAACTCTGTTATTAATTATGGAACATGGTGTAAAACCTCACAGTAAACATCTTACAGAATACTTTGCCTTCCTTTATGAATTTGCCAAAATGGGTGAAGAAGAGGTAAAGCTATATCTTATTTATTTCTGGGATTATGTACCTGTTTTCAGTATTTAAAACTTCATTGTTTTTATGTTATATTTTTAAATCAATGTTTTTATTTTTAGAGCCAGTTTTTGCTTTCACTGCAAGCCATATCTACAATGGTACATTTTTACATGGGAACCAAAGGGCCTGAAAATGTAAGTGCAGTTCTCTCTCATATTGGGGGATTTAGGGGTCCATGTTTTCAAGTTTGTATCATGGAAAGTCCTTAGACATTAGAACCCTTTAAAGTCTCTTCTGGCCCTGATATTAGATAATGTTAAGGGTCTGAGTTTGGTTGATATTTTTAATGAATGTAGCAAGAGAAGAAATAATCAAATAATGATTTCATTGGCAAGGCCCTAGAACAAAGCAAATATATTTAGGCAAAGTGGCCACCACCTGTTTTGGAGTCCTATCAAATGTATGTCATCTCAGTGAACATTTTTGCTGGCCGTATTTTTAAGCCCTTTGCTATTGAGTTTGTAAAATCTTGCAAAAATTTAAGTAGCTGGTCTATTCATAATTATGAAAGTATTATATGAACTTTGTCTTGTCTGTGACGACCACATTGGCTTGTGCCCTATTTTTACTGTTGTTACCTCCGTTTTACAGATCAGGAACTTGAGGCTTAAAGAAGTTAACTTGTTTTAGACCACAGTGAATTGGGCTTTGATCTTTGGTCAGACTCCTGAGCTAAACTGTTAAACCATTATACAGTAATGCTTCTCAGAATATGGGCTTTTACTACCTAATTCCTGCCTATATTGTGACCTGTTCAGACTGCTTTTCTTTTGCTTTTTAAATCATAAAATGTCTTCAGCCTCTTGCATTTCAAAGCCCAAGTGCATATCTCTTTGGAAGACTTATTATCTGGATTATCTGAACACTATTAATTTGTGTAACTGGCATTTTTATTAAATAGGAAATGCGGTTTTATCATACTCATATAAAAGTTGATCTTGATTTATCTTCCAAGGGACTTGCCCGTAAGAAAAAAGAAATTGTTAAAAGATTTATCCCCGTAGGTGAGGTGTAAATAGTCACGGTGTTGAGAATCATTGTTCTTTACAGTTCTGCCTGCTGTGTCTAAAGTTGTCCTGAATGTTGTTTAGACTCTTAAAAGTTAAGGTTAGGCCTTTGTGTGGTTGTTCTTTAATACATGCTCCTGCCACCATTTACATAGGGTAGTTTTGTAAAAGATTCAAGTTATTTTCTCTCTGGATAATTCAGTATTGACATATTAGTTCTAACATTTTGTTCTGTTCTAGCCTCAAGTTGAAGTATTATCAGAGGAAGAAGGGGAAGAAGAGGAGGAGGAAGAAGATATTCTCTCTCTGGCAGAAGAAAAGTACAGGCCGGCTGCCCTGGAAAAAATGATAGCTTTAGTTGCTCTGTTGGTTGAACAATCTCGCTCAGAAAGGTGAAATGTTTCAACATTCAAAATGCTTAAAGCATGTTTGATTTTATTCCTTCTACATACTTGTTTTACCACTACTAGCTTTTGTTACATAATTCCTTTTAAATAACACCACTATTTATCAACTCTTGTGGCATAAGTATTTCAATCTTTTGTATGAAACTCTTACTTTCACTGAGTCATGTTAGAAATATACATTGAAGAAATATACAGTAAAATATTTAGCAAAATTATATGTGCGTTCATCCTTTGACCTAGCAATGCTACTTCCAGAAATGTGTGCCCCAAATACAGAAAGATGTATGTACAGTGATATTTATTGAAGTAGTTAGTTTATAACAGCAGAAGACTGGAAATATCCACCAAAAGGGGATTAGTTGACAAAAGCCAGCATCCACTCAGTAGAATACTCTATTGCTGAAGAAAAAAAGCATGGGAAATTATCTGTACTACCATGGAGAGGTGTTTAGGATAAATATTACTAAGTGAAAAAAGCACGGTGGAGAAAACTGTGTATAGTATGGTACTTTTTAAGAAAGGGGAGAGTGGGGGAGAGAGAGATTGAGAGCATGTACACCCAATTTCCATTATTCCTCATTATGGATCTCCTGTTTCCAAATCTGCCTACTTGCTAGGATTTATTGCAATCCCAAAATAAGTACTCATGGCACTTTTACAGTCATTTATTGTGGGCTGCAGATGTACATGTGCAGAGTGGCAAAAAATTAGAGTTACCTGACACATATTTTTCTAGCCAAGGTCAAACATGATGACACTGTGCCTTCCTGTTTCACTTCTCATGTTGTAAACAAATATCTTTTTCATGGTTTATGCCATGTTCGTCACATTTGTGCTTTTTTAGTGGCTTGGTATTTAAAATTGCCCCCATATATAATGCTAAGTGCTATCTAGTGTTCCTAAGCCCATTAAGTCCGTAATGTGCCTTGAAGAGAAAATGCACATTAGACAAGCTTCATTCAGGTATCAGTTATAGTATTATTTGCTGTGACTTCACTGCTAATGAGTGAACAACATATATTAAATAAAGTATCTTTAAATAGAAACACACATAAAACAAGGTAACATATTGATTGGTTGAAGAAAATGTTGTAACCAGAGGCTCACAAGAGCCAACCTTGTATTTCCCTTATGAGCAATGATTAAATAATCACTAATTCAATGTTTGCAGCACATTATAGAACATAAGTACTACAATAACAAGAATTTACTGTATTTTTTAAAATTGAAGTCTAAATTAAGAAAAAAAAAGTAGTTTCCTATGGTTGGGGGAGGGGAAAACAGACTAGAAAGGACAGAAATGAAAGCTTGACTTCTATGAATATATGTTGTTGTTTTTTTTTTAGATTTAACTTGTAATCATGTAAATGTTTTATATAATTATAAGTGAATTAATAAAATGCAATCCCTAAAAACCAAAAGCAGACTGAAATAAATAAACTATATATTGACCTGATGGCATAGTCATTGGAGAGGAATTCATTAAAATGACTTTAGAGCACATTAACTGTAAATTCCTAGTTGTACATGAAGGACAAAAAGAATTGTAAAATTATCCTAAACTGTTTTACTAAGTATATTGTTAATAATGTAATTGTGATTATTATTCTGAAACAAACGTATATTATAGAATAAAGCAAATAGTAATTGTGATTGTCATTCGAAACGAAGATTTTCAGCAAAAGAAGGAAGAAGTAGAGATAGAATATTGTAGGTTTTTTATATAAGTTCTTTAAAACTAAATTTGAATTTGGGAAGATCAGTAGAGTTTATGGTGTATTTTGTCTTAAGCAAACAAAAAATGTTTTATATACTCCCGATTTTCTGAAAGGGCTTAGAAATCTTGCCCAACCCAGAATCCATGTGTGCCACTGGCATCTGGATTATAGTCTCCAGATATCATTTCCTGTGGTAAAAAAAATCAGGATTCCTTGAAAAAAAAAAAAAAGGCCAATTCCAGGTCTTGGGCAAGAAAGAAATGGGCCATTTTGCAAAGCAGAGACCATCAGAGACTACTGAGATTATTTATGTTAAAAGGACTCAACCAATTTAAGGATATTTCTACTGGTTATAGATTGGACAACCCGAGTATCAGTAATATAAGAATATTACAAGTGGACAAAAATGTAAAATGCATCACAGATGTTTAAATCCATGAGTTTGTAATGGTGCCTAAAAATTAACAAACAAAATACTTGTAACCTTTGGAGTATAGTAGGAAACCAAATCATAATTTTGGAAACTTATTAATAAAGGAATGATATCAAGCATTTATCTTATCAGCAAGAATTATCCCTCATGGCAACCAATGGGTAAATGAGAGGAAGTTTGCTATCTTGGAGGTATTTGAGCTAATAAATGAGCAAGTAATGCTGGAATTAGTATGTCTGTATTTTGCAACCTGAATGAAGTAATGGATCTAGGAAATGATCATCATTGACTGAAAATGCTACAAAAAGACAGCCTTTCATTGTGTGCCTCCTGATGAAAGTCAATACCATCTCCTATAAAGCATGCTTGATTAAAAAGATCAAACCCAGATATGATCAAGTCTCTAGATCTAAACTACCAGTTTACAGGAAATACGGCGTCAGAGGAACATGTTAAAGCAACACCCCAAGGATACAGTGAACAAAATGGAAATGTGGGATATTCTTCAAGACGAACCACCTACTTTCTTCAGTTCATAAATTGCAAGATAAAAATAAAATTGGAGGGGAAACCAGTAGTCTCTAAGATACTTAAAAGACATTTGAACCACTTGGAACAGAGGACTTTATGTGGATCTTGATTCAAACAGATTAAATATTAAAATTTTTTTTAGAAACTTGAGGTAATCATACACTGGATATTGTATGATAGTAAAGAATTGTGGATTTATTTTAAGTGTGAGTAATGGTAGTATGGATGTTTTTTAAATTTTTCTGTTAGAAATATATACTGAAGTTTTTGGATTAAATGGTAAAATACCTGGAATTGCTTTAGAATAGTCCGTATTGAGTGAGTGAGAGGTACAAATGAAACAAGCCTGGTCATGAATTAGTAATTTGAAGCTGAGTAATGGGATACTTCCACTATCTTACTGTTTTCCTATGTGTCTGAAATGTTCTATAAGTTATTACAGAAATTATAAACTGGTAACTGAAAACTCTTTAGTATTTCTTATAAGTTCATTTTGTTTTAAAGGATCTCATGTAAAAAAAAAAAAACTAAGACCCATTCTAGTGTTTATAATACACAAAAATATAGCGTTAATTAAATGTGAAATAAAGTAGATTTGGGCTTCCACAATTCTGGTATCTTGAAAAATTGTCTAAGAGACGTCTAGCAAGTAAGTTTAGCTAGCAGAAGGTTCAAAAGTCATTTTGTGTTAGTGGTTTGGTACAGTTGTAATTGAATTGGCAGTTTTGATGCATGTCATGATGCAAACAGCTGTAACGTAGCACAGAGGGAAGAAAAACTTATTTCCACTAATGTTTCCTTTCAGGCATTTGACATTATCACAGACTGACATGGCAGCATTAACAGGAGGAAAGGTAATACTTTCTATATTAGAGGATTTGATAATCGCACAAATAATAATGGTTCTTAAATGAACAACTTTTACTTTTAACAGGGATTCCCCTTCTTGTTTCAACATATTCGTGATGGCATCAATATAAGACAAACTTGTAATCTGATTTTCAGCCTCTGTCGATACAATAATCGACTTGCAGAACATGTAAGTGCTGAGATACAGTCTTAAAGTTTTTTGGTAATTTTTGGAAGAATGTTCTGAAATCCTCCTTTTTCTGTTTTAGATTGTGTCTATGCTTTTCACATCAATAGCAAAGTTGACTCCTGAGGTATGTACACATTAGCTAATTCATGTTTTTAAGACTACTAGTGCTTTCAAATAAACCTTTCTAATTGTTCTTGAAAAAATATCAAGGTTTCTCCCATAACATAACTTAGTTTTATTTATTTGTTCTAAATGTTTATTTATTTTAAGAGAAAGAGCACGAGCAGGGGACTGAGGGGAGAGAGAGAGAGAGAGAGAGAGAGAGATTTTTCAGGGCTGAAACTCACAAACCATGAGATCATGACCTAAGCCAAAATCAAGAGACACTTAAATGACTGAGCCACCCACGTGCCCCACCACAACTTAGTTTTAAGTGTGTAACTGAATACACTGAATTACCCCTTTGTATTTTGTTATCATACATGTAATTTTCCCAATTAAATATAAATTTACATATAAGTTTAACATACTAGAATGCCACCTAGATAGTAACCTTTGAAGTTTGATTTGAAGCATATATCATAATTGTGTTTAAGGAAAAAATAGACCAACCAGGACTCGGCATAGATGAAAAAAGATGTGGAAAATATAGTAATATAGTAGTATATAAAAGTATTTTTGTAAAATGGTAATGTTACAGCCACTTTAGTGATACATACTTGTCAAATATTAATGTAAATTACACCTTAGTGATGAAGGGATGCTACACGAAACTTTTAACCTAAATTGTTCCAGGTACCAAGCTTGTCTCAATAATGAGTTTTGATTTGCTTTTTTTCCAAATTGACATCCAGAAGAATATGTGTTTTCTGTTACATGTGGTACCCTTGCAATTGACTTTGTATCCCAGTTTGAGCCTGCTGCTTTATGATAGTTCAGTTTATATGCAGGAGTTCTGAGGTCTTGTCACACAGATTTAAATGTGATGTGTAGAAGAGTTTTACGTGTTTCTTTTCTGCAGAAACAGAAGGGTTCAAATACATTTAAATTCACAGGTATATATGTGTCTTACAGGCAGCCAATCCTTTCTTCAAATTGTTGACTATGCTAATGGAGTTTGCTGGTGGACCTCCAGGAATGCCTCCCTTTGCATCTTACATTCTGCAGAGGATATGGGAGGTAAGTAAGTCTTGCAGTAGATATTTTAGTATTTCTTTTTCTGAGAATTTTATTTTCCTAATGAAGTCATTAGCAGTTTAAGTACCAGATTCTTCTTAGGTAATCCAAAATGGTTTAAGTAAGTCACAAGCCAGGGAAGAAGGCTTTAGTTAGGAGGTTTGGGGTTAAAAAGAGTTCTTGTCTAGTCTCCCACTCACTTTAAAGAAAGTCTTTAAAGACTTTCTTGTAGAGTCATAGAAAAAAGCCTTTAGCCAATCTAGGGTGCTCATTTCCCTCCCCTCAAAAAGGATTCTGTGAAGTGATAGGATCTTAGAAATACAAGCCAGGTGTTTTCAGCAGTTGACAGAAATGGTAGAGGAAGTACCAACAGCTTCCTCTCTTTCAGAGTTGCTGTTGTGGTCACCGAATTTCTTTTTAGTGAGCGTGAGGAAACCTACTCTCTAGACCAGGGGTCAGCAAACTTTTTCTCTAACTGGTCAGTTAGTAAACATTTTAGGCTTTGTGGACCCTGTGATCTCGCTTGCAACCACTCCACTGCTACTTTAGCATAAAACCATCTAGACAGTACATAATGAGCTGGTAAGGCCCAAAAGCCATAGTTTTCCAACTCTAGATTCCTAAGTTTCCTTTTCCCATGAAAAAAATCTCTCCAGCAGTGCAGTTACTATTTTTCATTCTCATGAGCAGTAATAGATGAGGCAAGCAATAAGAAAAATAAAGATGAGAAACTTTATAGAATTAAAAGCATTGTTAATTAAGCTTATAAATTTAACAAGACGTAAAAATCATTGAATTCTCTTCCTGGTTCTGTGTTAGAGCCCTTGGTTATTTTAATTTTATTTTGCAAACTAATGTCAGATTTTTCTGAATGATAGACATAGCTTTAAAAATGGAGGAAAACATGGGTGAAACTTCTTTTAGGCTCTAGTTTTCAAAAGTCTGTCTTGGCTGTAAGTGTTTAATGGTATATACCAAAAGTAAGTAAAACAGTAACTGTTCAATCAGTTGGTTTTATATTCCGTTCTTATCATTTTATTTGTAGGTAATTGAATACAATCCTTCTCAGTGTCTGGATTGGTTGGCAGTACAGACACCCCGAAATAAACTGGCACACAGCTGGGTCCTGCAGAATATGGAAAACTGGGTCGAGCGGTTTCTTTTGGCTCACAATTATCCTAGAGTCAGGACTTGTAAGTCACATATTCAGAACTTATTGAACCATTTGTTCCAAGTTTTGCTTTTGTTTGTTTTTTAAGGTGACTATAGTATGCCCATTGTTGTATGGAGCAAAGGCTCTTGGAGATACTGTTCTTAAAGGCCAAAGTTACATTAGTATTTGGAAACCTATGACCATGTTTTGCAAATATCTGCAATGTTTTTGGTGTCTTAAGGATAAGAAACTGTCCTGTTTTGGGTGACCTAACCACCGCTACCATTTTTGTTTCCTTAATAGACAACAAAAGATATCAGCATTAAGTGAACAGAATAAAGGATCATAAAATCCTATTTTAAAAGTGACCTCAAGGCTAAGAGTAAAGTAGTAATAAAGACATAGAGCAAGCTGAGAGAAAATATTCACTGAAGTTATGGGAGTTAAATGATAAATCCTTTACACAGGCTGGAAGGGAACAAACAAAGATCTTGGAAGACAGGTGGACAAATACGAAGAATAGATATTTCAGAGATTAGAAAATTGCTCGTAAATAAATAGAATATTTCCTCTTTTGATAATATTCAAAGAAACAAAAATCAGAATAGTATTTTTAAATTTCTTTAATCACTAAATTTAAAATCATATTTCCTAGCTGTCTGCTGAAAAGGCCTAGAATCAGTGACATTGCAGTAGCAACAAGCACATCAAATACCCAGATCTCAGATCTCTGTCTCTAAACACTATTCTCTGATAAAACAAATAATAGCCCTTTGAAGAAATGGCTGATTCTAGGACTGGGGCAGGTAATCTGCAAGATGAGCCTGGAGCATCTTGTAAGACCAGAAAGTAAAGAAGTATTCAAAAAAACAAAATAATGGGGGTATATCAAAGGGACACAAGACGAACCTGAAAGAATTCCCAGTGGCTAAAGCTGGAACAATTTGGGTAAAAAAATAAATAACATATCACTGGATTGTACCAGCAGTGTAAAATAAATAGCCCTGAATCCGTACTGATAAATAGTTAAGTAAATAAATGGAGACAAATCTCCCATACAGAAGAATCCTAAATAATTTATGTACATCCTTCAAGAAGGTGGAGCTTAATCTCCCAACCCCTTGAGTATGAGTTTGGTGACTTGCTTTCAAAGAGTAGATGGTGGGGGGGTGGGTTGTTAGTTTAACTTTAAGTGAAGAAATTTGACAAACATAAACTCAGCCAGGTGATTAAGGTTAACATCAATGATATGTGTTGATAGCATGTACCCTTGATATCCTTGATGTAATACAATGTGTAAAGGGCACCTTACCTGTGTGTTCTTCCCTACAAAAACCCATAAATTGAGTCTAATAGTGATAAACAAGAGACAGACTCCATTTGAGGGACATTATTCAAAAATACCTGACCCCAGTAATCTTCAAAACTGTCAAGGTTTTCGAAAAGCGAGGAGAGCCTGAGAAACTGTCACAGTTAAGAGGAGCTTAAGGATTCGTGATAACTAAATGTAATGTATCCTAGATCCAAAATAAAAGAACATTAAGGCAAAACTAATAAAATCTAAAGTATGGAGGTTAGTTGAAAGTAGTGGTTCCTTAGTTACAACAAATGTACCATAGTAATAATAGATGTTAATAATAGGAGAAAGGGGGAAAAGAGTGTATGGGAACTGTGTTTTCTGCCTACTCTAAAATTTTGTTTAATGTTTTATTTTTGAGAAAGCATAAGCAGGGGAGGAGCAGAGAGAGAGGAGACACAGAATCCAAAGCAGGCTGAATCCAGGTTCCGAGCTGTTGGCAAAGAGCCCGACGTGGGGCCCAAAGTCATGAACCGTGAGATCATGACCTGAGCCAAAGTTGGAAGCTTACCCGACTAAGCCACCCTGGCACTCCTATTCTACTTATTGTAAAATTAAAAGATTACTTGGGGAAAACATCTTAAACTTGTGGGTACATGTGGATTGGCATTGGTACTCATAGGCTCATTTTTCCTGCCACTTTATGTAACTCAATAGTAATGGGTTATTTGTAAATGCTGACATGTATGTTGGTGGCATTCATGTCCTGACTTCTCATCATAAAGCAATAAAAAAAACTTACACTAAACCAAAAAAAAAAATTTTGTTTAAACAAATGGTTACTCCTAACATTCATGACAGTACTGAGGATATGGTATTCTCATACACGGCAGTGAAGTAAGTTAACATTACGGTATGAAAGGCCATTTAGCAATATGTATCAAGATACTTCAAAATGCTTTGCCCTTTTTAAATTCAGTAGTATCATTTGAAGGATTCCAATAGAAGTAAGTCATCTAATGTATGGATGCCTAAATAGCATTAGTTATAATTGTGAAAAATTAAAAACTGGATGTTCAGCTGGGAAATAAATTGTTAATAATGAATCATTTAAAAATTATAATAGCTTTAGGGGTGCCTGGGTGGCTCAGTCTGTTAAGTGTCCAACTTTGGCACAGGTTGAGTTTGAGCCCCACTTGGACTAGGATTTTCTCTCTCTCACTCGGTCTCTGTCTCTCTCAAAATAAATAAACTTTAAAAAAATAAAAATTGTAATAGTTTTAGACTATAGTAAACACATAGTAACATAGTTTTAGACTATAGTAAACACATAGTGTTGTGTGGTGAAAAAGTGCTTTTGATAATATAACTTGAAAAAACAGCCAAAATATTTTCATAGAACAATAAACCTTAGAATAAGAATTAGAGTAACATGTATAGAAGAAAAACTACAGAGAAATACTATTAAATCTTAGAAAATAGTTTTAAGGAATGCTTTAGAATGTTTAGAGAAAAGAAGAAAAATGGAGGCATGATAAGTGTCTTAAAATAGTTGAAGAGTTGCCATATAGAAATGGAAGTAGATTTGTCCTAAGTTCTCTCTAGCATAGAACTTAAATAAAGGAACTCTTCAGTCATAGCAAGGCAGTTTTTAACAAAATGGTCTGTTCTTTCATATTGACCTTCTTAACTGTTGTCAGTGATAAACATAATTTAAAAGCTGTGTATTTCTCCCAAGGAGAACTTATTTTTTATTTAAAAGCAGATAGCTCTTCAAGAAATAAATAGATGGTTTGGTATATGATAAAGCAAAGCTAAATGTTAATTGTGGAATTTAAGTGGGTCTTTATTTTATTTTATTTTATTTTTTTTAACGTTTATTTATTTTTGAGACAGAGAGAGACAGAGTGTGAACAGGGGAGGGGCAGAGAGAGAGGGAGACACAGAATCTGAAATAGGCTCCAGGCTCTGAGCTGTCAGCACAGACCCCAGTGCGGGGCTCGAACTCACAGACCGTGAGATCATGACCTGAGCCGAAGTCGGATGCTTAACCGACCGAGCCACCCAGGCACCCCTTAAGTGGGTCTTTAGTAAAGTTTTTTAAACCTTTCATTGTGTTTGAAAATTTTGCATAATAAAATATTGGGATAAAAATATATAACTTAATCTAAGTAAGTTTTTGCTAATCACAAATTGTCTCAGTAGCAGCTTAAACAAAAATTGAACAGAATGACCCTTAAATGCCAAGTTTTAACTTTTGAAACACATACCAAATTGAGCCTAACTGAAAACAGACTAACCAGAGCAACGTATAGAGGGAAAAATATGTAGAGATGGAGTATTGTGCACAAAGTTGTGCATAAAGTTTAATTTGAAATAAATCTTTAAAACAGGTTACAGTTAATCTTAGAAACTAACTTTATTTGCTTTGACAGAACATTGGAAATTATCAAATTATAGGTAGAATAGTAGGAAACAATTAGTAGGCATAGTGAAAAGAGTTAAACTAAGGCATTAGAGTCCTTGAGGTGAGGAGGTTCTATGATGACTTTTTAGGAGCATTAGCTCGTGAATCGGGTATATTTGGGTTTGAATTCCAGCTCTGCCACTAGATGTGTAATATGGGTGTAGTCTTACTAAGTCCGAATGAAAGTGAGGATAATAAAAGTAGTGCTTGCTACATAACATAACGGTGTTAAATAGTATAAATGTTCAAGAAATGTTAGCAGTTCTTGTTGTTGTGATTATTGTTGTTTGACCATTATCATTACTGTCATTGTCATCCTTATCATCTCCCAAGGCTAAATCTGAGCTCTACCTCTTTATCTGTGTGACCTTGGTCTTTGCTTCTCCAAGATTCAGATTTTCCAATGTAACATCACCTACCTCCAGGATGATTGTAAGGATTAAATAAAATAATATGTTTAAAGTACCTTGCTCAGTGCTTTGCACATAGTAACTTTTTACAGAGGGACTCAACTAATGAGTTATTTACCTCTCAGAATTATATGCTTAATAACCTTTTTCAGGTATGCTGAAGGAGGGATGCTTTCTTTGCATTCAGAGTCAGCCTAGAAGCGTCCAGTTAGGGAATGAATAAGTCATGGGGATAAAAGAGACAGCATAGGGAACATAGTCAGTGATACTGTAGTAGTGTTGTGTGGTGACAGATGGTAGCTACACTTGTGGGCAGCATAGCCTAACATAAAGGGAGTTGAATTACTATCTTGTACACCTGAGACTAATATAACATTGTATGACAACTATACACAAATTAAAAAAAATTTAATACAAATTTAGCCCAGAAGACTTTTAAAGATTTTCCAAAGTTAATGTTCTATAATTGGCATATATAATCTTCTACATTATAATGAACTTTAAAATAGAAGGTCTCCTTCTATTTTTGTAACTTTACATTTTACTGTTAACTGTAAATCATTACAAAATAATTTATCATCATTTTGTAAAGAAGAAGAAAAGTAAGATGCTAAAACATCGAATGATCTGACCATGTCAGACAGCCTTAGCTAGGTCTTCTGGCTCCAAATGCTGTATTATTCCTGGTAAACCATATTATTTCCTAAGAAGAAATGAAACGATAAAATAAGTGGAAAATTCTGTATCTTGGGAAAGCTAACCAAGAAGGTTAAAAACTGTTTCTATTAATGCAGTTATTGTCACTACTTTAAAAGTAACAATGACAGAATGGAAGGCGTCTGTTTTCATCATTCCTTGGGATCTTTCTTTGGGGCCAGTGGTAGAGCAGAACGATATTAAGAAATGTTCATGTCCCTTAATTTTTAATCATTTTGATTTTTAAAGAGAAGAGTGGCTTTGTGTTTAATGACTGCTCTTCAGTCTGTTTTATATCTTATAAGGATCTGACAGTTTTGTTTTACATTTTATAGCTGCAGCTTATCTTCTGGTGTCCCTTATACCAAGCAATTCATTCCGCCAGATGTTCCGGTCAACAAGGTCTTTGCACATCCCAACCCGTGACCTTCCACTCAGTCCAGACACAACAGTAGTCCTACATCAGGTCTACAACGTGCTCCTTGGTTTGCTCTCAAGAGCCAAACTTTATGTTGATGCTGCTGTTCATGGCACTACAAAGCTAGTGCCCTATTTTAGCTTTATGACTTACTGTTTAATTTCCAAAACTGAGAAGCTGATGTTTTCCACATATTTCATGGATTTGTGGAACCTTTTCCAGCCTAAACTTTCTGAGCCAGCAATAGCTACAAATCACAATAAACAGGCTTTGCTTTCATTTTGGTACAATGTGTGTGCTGACTGTCCAGAGAATATCCGCCTTATTGTTCAGAACCCAGTGGTAACCAAGAACATTGCCTTCAATTACATCCTTGCTGACCATGATGATCAGGATGTGGTGCTTTTTAACCGTGGGATGCTGCCAGCCTACTACGGCATTCTGAGGCTCTGCTGTGAACAGTCTCCTGCATTCACACGACAACTGGCTTCTCACCAGAACATCCAATGGGCCTTTAAGAATCTTACACCACATGCCAGCCAATACCCTGGAGTGAGTAAAATTGATAATTATTTCTGTATCTTCAAATTGATTGGAAATAACCAATTTGTCCCCCTGGTGGGAAGTGGTGACAAAATATGGAAATATGTATAGTCTAACTTTAACTGTTCTTTCTTAAGAACTTACTGTGTATTTGTTTTCTTGAATATATGTATAAAATGCTGTAGTACTATAACATTGGTAAGTAATACGGATAATTCTTAGGTTGATGTTGAAATTGTATCTCTAATTGAACTTAGCTATTTTAATTTATTTAGATATTTATTATCAAGATCTACATGCTGTGCTAAGTTGTGAACTATGCAATATTTTTATCTTAGCTGTAGTATTCCCTAGTGTTTTTTTCTTAACTACATTCAGGGGAATGAAATGGTTAAGGAGTCCATCAGAATACAAATATATGTGGTCTAAATCTGGTACCTTTATTTCTGCAGACTGTTTATAAGTTTCATATTAAAAACTCCCCCCTTCATGTATAGCTGTCATTCCTGGATATTCCGTTACACTATTGCTTCTTAACACTGTTGTAAACTCAAGATGACATCAAGAGGGTTTAAGTCTGGAAAAGGGGTTGGAAGAAGAGTGAAGAACCCTTTTTTCAAGCTGTCAACCTAGAGGCCACAAACTGCTAATATGAGAAGTTTTTTGCTAAATGGGAGATGGTGGGAGTGGAGAGTAGTGGCGTTTTCTTTTTTTTTTTTTAATTTTTTTTTAACGTTTATTTATTTTTGAGACAGAGAGAGACAGAGCATGAACGGGGGAGGGTCAGAGAGAGGGAGACACAGAATCTGAAACAGGCTCCAGGCTCTGAGCTGTCAGCACAGAGCCCGACGCGGGGCTCGAACTCACGGACCGCGAGATCATGACCTGAGCCGAAGTCGGACGCTTAACCGACTGAGCCACTCAGGCGCCCCAGTAGTGGCGTTTTCAAGACATTCAACATTTACTTAAGAGTTCAGTCAAATGAATGCAATGAAGAGTATTTTAATTACTGGTATCCTTGAATTATATACTACTTTTTCCTGTTGAAAAACACCTTAATTAAGATCCTTTAGACATGATGTAGTAAATTGTTCCACACGCCCCCCCACCCCCCTGCCAAGAAAGAATAACCTAATTTCCAGCCAAGAAATTTATAATGCCTATAATAGAGGAAATGTTCTAAAATGTTGTAGGGTTAAAAGGTCACCAAAATGCTTCTTTGCCCTTTTTAGGCAGTAGAAGAACTGTTTAACCTGATGCAGCTGTTTATAGCTCAGAGGCCAGATATGAGAGAAGAAGAATTAGAAGATATTAAACAGTTTAAGAAAACAACCATAAGTTGTTACTTACGTTGCTTAGATGGCCGCTCCTGCTGGACTACTTTAATAAGGTAAAAAGATGTTTTCTGGTGATTTTTTAATATGTTTTGTTTTTCCAAGTGAGGAAATGGGCACTATCCTTTTGGGCCTTTTGAAGAGTTATAATTAAACTATAACTGAGAGTTTACCAATTCTTGAAAGTTATTAGGGAAGCATTTTCCATGTAGTTACCTTGGAAGGATTTAGCTCTTAAAAATTAACACTACTTTTGAACAGCTTTTATTTTGTTTTGGTTTTGGATTGTTTGTATGTGTTTTATCAGAATCTTAATGTATAATCTTAAATCTGAAGCTTGAATCCTCCTCTGTGTTGCTATTCATCCTGACTTATGCTTAGACAGTTCAGTTCTAGAGGCCTCCAAAAACAGCTTTCTCCATCTTTGGATGAGTCTTACTGTTAATGTTTTAAATTGTTTAGCCCAGATCTACCTGTCTTTTTTAACTATAAGAATTAGCCAAATAACAAAACATCATTATAATTGTTCAGAGCTACAGAAGTTATTGAATGGTTGTAAAGGAACTCTGCAATAAATGACACATAATTCCCTTAACTGTAGAAAGTCTAAGTTAATTTCTTAAAACGCTTCTGTGTATTACATTTAAGACTTGGAGGTAATGTCCTTTATGGGGCACATTTTGGCAGTATTTCTTTGAACACTATAATATTTTAAGCTTGATCAACCAAGATAAAGTTATTTCAGGTTTTCTTGAGAAAATTTTCAAATTTGAATCTTTATTAGTACACAAAATGAATTAACTTATGCTTTTGCTCTAAAGGAATTCTTTTAAAATGTTGGCATTAATTTTAAATACATTGTTTTCCCAAGGTTTACTATTTATCTTTTTCTTAAAAAAAAAAAAAAAAAAAGATTGAGCTTTCTTAATTCTTTTTTGAAAAAGTAAAGAAAACATCTAACTAAAGTAGAAGGAATTCTGGTTGTACTTCTATATAGCAGCAGTTTCCAGTACGTAATAATGAAATTAGGTCTGTTAACAGGAGCAATACAACTACTTTTGAGGATTATCACATAAATTATTTTCAAGGCCATGGTGTGTTTAATGTTTCCCCTTCATGTTTCTCTTTCTTCCCAAGAACCAGCTGATGAGTGCTTGGATAGTATAAGTGTATTTTGTTATTATCCAGAAGATAAACCCATTATAAAAAATAAACATTATATATACTGAAACTTTAAGAATATTCACATGATACCTCTCTTCCACTGTTTCGAGCAATTGTTGACTAGATACTAGCATATGCAACTTTTCTCCATGTTATTTAGAGCATTTCTTAATATTATCTCCTTTTATTACATTACTAAAAAACAGATATAAGCAGTCTCTCCTGTAGGTAGAAAAGTAGAGAGTCTAAATGACCATTTAGTTCTATTTTTTTGTCACCTGAGTTTTCCATTCTGATGCAGAGTTCTCAACCTGGACTTTATGTATTCTTCTAGTGCCTTCAGAATACTATTAGAATCTGATGAAGACAGACTACTTGTTGTATTTAATCGAGGGTTGATCCTGATGACTGAGGTAAATATTTTATTCCATTTTACAGTAGACGTATCTCATTTTAATGTTTTCACCAAGACTTCTTTTTTTATGGATATTTAGTATTCATGCTAGACTGTTTTACAGGTCTTTAGATTTTGGTTATACAGATCAATAAATGCAATGTATATTCCAAGAATAATAAGGTCACAGGTTTTAGGTTGTTGTTTTCTTTGTGCAGTGTAATTCCATACTTCTTATTTTGTATTTAGAACAACACTGTTTTTATTGATTCCATTTGTAAGGGTAGAAACAGATGAAATTCATGTGATTTAATCACTAGCACAGTTTTTCAATATCTCACTTATTTGACAGTTAAGAAACTGAGATTACTTACCATCATCAGAGGAAGCCATTGAGACTGTTATAGGTGGTTAAAATCACCTGTTCATTCTTCCCACAATTCTTGAACATCCACAACTATGAGATGATTTTAAAGCCATAGAGGTACATTTTACCCTTTAGTCTAATAATGGAGAGAAGACAAAAGAATATATGCCAAGAATACCATGAGAAATAAGAGTTAGGATAGCTTTTTCAGTTAATGGTGTTACAGAATAGGAAAACCACATTTTTGAAACTGCACTTATGAAGAATTTGAACTTGTAAAGATAAGTGGGAGAGTATTTAGATAAATGATGTGGTCACCACAGGGGCAACAAAGTATTGTCATATTTGAAAAAATGCCACATATTTTTGTTTGGCTAGAACAAAAGGTATGTGAAGAGTAGTGCGAATTTCATTCTTTCATTCAACAGATGTTTGAATGTCTACTCTGTGCCACGCATTGTGCTAGGCACTGGGTATACAGCAGTGAACAAGACAGACATGGTTCCTGTCCTCATAGCTTATAGGTTAAGTGCCATACAAGTACATTGTTTAGTTAAGGTACCACTACAGATTCTAGACGATGGATTTTGAACTTTGAATTATGGATAGTATATAGGTTATAGGGAACTGATTTGAGAGGATTAGAAAAAAAAAGCTTTGTGTAAAATGAAATAGGAAAAAAAAGTTAAGGATTTGGAATGAAAAGATTTAATAAGCTAATATGATTAAAGGAATTCTACCTTTTGGAGCCCTTTTTCCTCATTCAGGTGTACTGTTTTGGCTATAGCTGACAACCATTTCACTATTGTCTTCCTTCCGAAGCCCTAGAATGTTAGAGACAGCAGTTACCCATTCTTCACAATCTTGTTGCCTGCTGCTTTGCAATCTCTAAGGCTTGTGGCATTAGAGCAAACAGTAACCAAAAACAAACAAAATGATTAAACGAATTATTCCTTCAGATCAAAATGTATGCATAAAATATCAGCTCTGCAGGTGAGCACTGTTTTTGTATTTTAAGGAAGAGCTGAATTGGGAGAATTTGACTTTTAGGTAGAAAGCAAATACATTTGCTTTGGGCACATGTGCACACACATAAAGTCTGGAAATATCTGTCATAAAGGGTGAGCACTACCATTTTGTGGCTCAGTAAAGTAAAAATGAAATGAAAATTTCCATCTTTTTAAATCACTTGTAGTCATTCAACACTCTGCACATGATGTATCATGAAGCCACAGCTTGCCATGTGACTGGAGATTTAGTAGAACTTCTGTCAATATTCCTTTCAGTTTTGAAGTCTACACGCCCGTATCTTCAGAGAAAAGGTTTGGTCATTCTTCTTATTTTTGTCACCTTTAACTATTACAGAACAAAATAAGGGTTTCAAACCACATGTTTCAGAGATTTTTGTCTTTATCTCTAGTTGATGGTACAGAAGATGAGAATGCTCCCTGTCATCAAATATTCATCATGACCTCCCGATAAAAAGCTGGAATGCTCTTGTTTATTCTCTAATGCCTTCCTGGAAAATAGGCAGCATCTTATAAGTGTTAAAATTTAGGAGACTAGAAAATGCTTCCAAGCAGAGTAACAACATGGGTATTTTGTGAAGGTTCTCCAGCTGGAAACCTCCATGGCTTAGGTTAGATTATTTTTAGTTTCAAGAGAAATAACTATAAAAGATATCTCTCCCCCACAGTGTGAACTCTGAACTTCATATAAATTTCTAGAAAACGGACATATTCATGACTAAAATAATGTGTTTTAAGAAACCTAACAGGTTTGGGGCGCCTGGGTGGCTCAGTGGGTTAAGCATCTGGCTCTTGGTTTCAGTTCATGTCTTGGTCTCGTGAGATTGAGCCCTGCATCAGGCTCTGTGCAGAGCCTGCTTGGGATTCTGTCTCCCTCTCTCTGCCCCTACCCCACTCGTGCTCTGTGTCTCTCAAAGCAATCTAGTAGGTTTAACAGTAGTAGCTATCTCATGAAAATAATCACTTAGCTTTCACCAAAGATGTTTATGTCATTAACTTGATTTTCTTAGTGTTAGCATTCTGTAGGTAATAATAGAAAATAATTGTAAGGAAGTTTGAACTCAAGTGGCATATTTATGTATGCTTTTGTATTTGCAGATGTGAAACAAGCATTAATCCAGTGGCAGGAGCGAATTGAATTTGCCCATAAACTGTTAACTCTTCTTAATTCCTATAGTCCTCCAGAACTTAGAAATGCCTGTATAGGTAAGTTACTTGGAAAATATACCTGTGTGAAAACCTAGTGGAAGATTCTTACGGAATATTTTTTGCAAGATGTGGTATTAGTTCTGTGGTATTAGCTTCAGAAATAAGCTAATACCATAGATGTGGTATTAGCTTCAGAAAACATTTTTACTTTTTATGTGTAACTCATACTGGCCAGCAAATCCTAGAAAATCTAGTTATATTTTTCAACATGCCAGTAATTATGTGATCATGGGCAGGTCACATAACATATCTAGGCTCTTTGAGCTTAGGTTATTTCTAGATCTTTTGCAGCTCTGAAATCTTCTGGTCCTATATAAACAAGGTAGAATCACACAAATGTTTACAAAGGAGAGCTGATATTATAAAGAGTTGGAGTAATTATTTCACTGTCCGTTCTTTTGCCTAAAGATACTTCTTAGTAGCTGTTCTCAGACTCATGAGTATTTTACCTTTTTAAAGTCCTCTTTAGAGACTGTAACTATTTATGGTTTGTTTTTTTGTTTTTTTTTTTCATTTACAAAATGATGTGAGTAACTGGCTGTCATGTATAAGTAATCAGTTTTGGTCTGATGTTCTGTGGAATCACTGGCCTGTAACTTCAGTAACCTCTGACTGCCAGTAGCCTGTCATCATCACAAGGTTTACGTCTGTGTGATGTTGATTTTATGAAGACACGACATCAGTGTGCATTAAATATTTCCTTTAGTGTACTTATCCATGGTGCTTCTCTTGGATAAATAAAATACACGTAAATAGTTTTAAACTTTGGTTTCTAAATGATATTGTGGTTAGTAACTCTGCTGATTCAGATTTAATTGAGCATCAGACAGAATTTCTCCCAGTGTCAGGAGCTAAAACCGTTTTAGACTCATTAAAACTTTCCACCTGCCATACTGCAACCAATCACCCTAACAGGATTTGTGAGTTTCAAAGTAGCAGGTTAGATATATACTCCAGTTTTACTTTAAACTCACACTGTGTTTTTATTTTCAGATGTCCTCAAGGAACTTGTGCTTTTGAGTCCCCATGACTTTCTTCATACTCTGGTTCCATTTCTACAACACAACCATTGTACTTATCATCATAGTAATATACCAAGTACGTATTCCTCAAGCACAGTACTTGAATGTGGTTGGCATTTAATCTTTCTGCACACTGAAACATGGAGATTTATTTTTTCCATTTATTCTTATTGTACACTTTTAATGTCTTAGTGTCTCTTGGACCTTATTTCCCTTGTCGAGAAAATATCAAGCTAATAGGAGGGAAAAGCAATATTCGGCCTCCGCGCCCTGAACTCAATATGTGCCTCTTGCCCACAATGGTGGAAACCAGTAAGGTATGTTGGGATGCCAGGAAAACCATGTTTCTGTAGTACACAGTAATTTGAAATTTCCCCTCTAGCAGTTATATTAGATTTAAATGACCATTTTGTGGATCCTAAGAAGATTAGACTCATTCGGACTTTTTCCTTTTAGTGCTCTGAAATGTTGGTTGAGTATTTGCAAAATCAACAACAAGCACAAGTAATAAGTTTTTTCCCTCCCTCAAAAAAATACCCTAATAGAAAGTCTTAGTAGTATTTGTCACTAGGCTAAATTATAACTGGGTCATATTTCTAAACCTGAAGAGTCAAGTTAGGTATTTATTATTGTTTAAATTTGACCATATAATCAATGACTTCATTTACTGCCCTTTCCTTATAATCCCTTGACCTAAGCCTAATATCACTGATAGATTTATCATCATTTGTAGTCTGATTCTTCTCTTCTAATTCATATTCTAAAATAATGCTAATTCTAAATTATAGAGAACATTGAACAGAGGATAATTTATCTTAGTTTCAACATTTTTTTAACAGTTTTTCCCTTTATCTATCTTCACCCCACTTCATTCACACTGCCCCTGGCCCACCATCTTTGGATCTTAACTATACTTAAGTTCTTATAAAATATTAAAAATAATTAACACTGTAGTAACCATTACAGAAATCATTTGAAATCTATTTCAAAAATCAAATTTAATTCAACTCTTCTTGATGATGTCTGTAGAACTAAAGTGTCACATTTTAAAATCCTACAGTAATTTTACTTTATTAAAGTATATAGAAATAATGGGTAATTTAATTGATAGCATTTGCACACTGAAAATAAATTTGTGACAATTAAGATCTTAACATTACTAGAAACTTGGAATTTAAAACTAGGTTCTTATAGAATTTAAATATTTAATCAGCTTTTTAGTTTAAACTTATTACATTTGCACAAAATATGCTCTTTAATTTATTATACAATTTAAGTGCAACCATTTTATCATCTTTAACCTTCAGGGCAAAGATGACGTTTATGATCGTATGCTGCTAGACTACTTCTTTTCTTATCATCAATTCATCCATCTATTATGCCGAGTTGCAATCAACTGTGAAAAATTTACTGAAACATTAGTTAAGCTGAGTAAGTATAAAAGATGAGCAGTAAATTCCACTGAATTATTTTAAGCCCCTAGCCACTCAGGAAGGGGAGACCAAAATGAGACCATCCTTTTTTTCTTTTTTAAAGTGACTGTTTAAAAATATTAATTATTCTTGGGAACATTTTTATTTTTATTAAGAAAACACCAACTTACTGGTTTCCATTGAATAGTTCTGCCCAGAGTTTCAGCTGGCCTATAAAGGAGTGTGGAGTAGGGCTGATCACTTTGTACATAGAAGCCCAAGTCCTCCTCCATCTGCCCAGCAGAATTTAAAAACAAATACCAAAAACTACTCTGCTTTAGGGAGGCAGGCTTAGAGAGGTGGACTTTCCCAGCCCTGATCTTGAGGATAAGATGAGATCTATAGTGCCAGCTGTGCTTTGGAGCTGGCAATGCCAAGAGCAAACTGAGTGGGCTTGCCAGGATGAAGCAGAGGTGCATATATGAGTAAATTAGGAGGTAAGTCTCATGAAATAGAGAGATGAGTGAGAAGAAAGGAAATTTGATAAGATATGAGAAATAGTAAACAAAACCATCAGTGAGTTATAAAAGGGCAAAAAACTCAAATTATTCAAGAATGTGCCTGAGACCTATAAGAGAATTGCTCCCTTTGGGTGACTTTTTCTAGCTGAAAACTTTAGAAGATATGTCCCCTCTCTTAGGACCTCCAGAGTTACCAGGGTCTGTGTGGCCTGTGAGTCTTACTTCTTTACGGATGGCCCAGGATCCTCTCCCAGTGTTCTGTAGTTTTGTTTCAGAGCATAGGAAGTGAAATGCTCATGGAACCACCACCCAGGTCAAGAAACAGAATATTGTCACACTCTAGAACTCCCCATCGTGCTCCTTCTTCATCACAACCCCTTCCTTCTATGGAAGAGGTTTTGATCCACTATAAGTAGGGCAAAAGATGTGAACATACCTTAGGTTCCATTATCCAAGAAGAAGGAAGTGGTAACAGCTGTCAGGGATAATTCCTCTTCAGAAAAAAACATCTTATTGGTAAGTGATTAGAGTGTCTTCAAATTTGGAAGATTGTTCCTTCTACCTGTTATCATTAGCTGGTTTTATACATATGTGGCTGAAGTGCCAAGTGGGGGCTGTGGGTGGGGAAGCACATGATGAGATTGGCCATTTCATGATTACACAGTTCAGTCATGGCACTTGGTAAAAAACTAAAACCTAGCAGTGGCAGTGATCGAGTGTGAGAAAATGTCCAGGAATTCTGGTAACACAGCCTTGTTCCCAGATAAGAAGGGGGACTTATTAAAATGCTGACCTTAAGAAAAGTTCTTGGTAATTGTGTTCACGTGATTTATACCAAAAGTTATGTGAGGAACTATTTTGGCTGCTTGAACAGCTGTGATCAAATAGTGAATGTTGTACCCTCTTTGGGACTGTCTTTCCTCATCAATACAAATACATGTTTCAGGGAAAATAAACATGGAGGCGAGGAGGAAGGGAAAGAGGACATACACTTAGCCATCAGCATTAGCTAAATCAACTTTCATATTTTATATTCCCATCCCTTTTATAACCATGAAGCACTGTTGATGCTGCCTCCTAAGTGGTTAGTGTATGAGGATGGAAATACTCTCCCAACTGCATCATCGTCCACATTATGATAGCCACAAGCCATATGTGAGTGTTGAGAACTTGAAATGTGATTTAAGAAATGGAATTTTCATTTCATTTCATTTTAACCAAACTTAGCCAGATGTGGCTGGTGGCTGTATTGATACAAAACAAAGCCTTCACAAGTTGAGCAGGTTGTACCTTTTTTTTTTAATTAGTTAATTCATTTATGTATTTTTATTAGGATCCTCCTACTCTGCCATCTTCCCCAGAAGTCATGGTTATCTCTTAATGCAGAAAATCAGACATTATTTTGAATATGAAATAAAACAAAGACCTAAAAGCAGTGCTTTCCTTATGTGTCATCTGAATAGCGAGAGTACATCCCAGTGTTTCAGGTTAACGCCTGCTTTCAGTTGCAATGATTATTTCCAGGGAGAGGCACCTAGGAGAGAGCTTGAGAAAGCAAAGCCCACATTGACTGTAATAGGGAGCAGGCAAATTGATAAGGAGTTTCAACTTGTATAATTTCTTCAAAAACTTATATTTGGCAACAAGGAAAGAGCAAATTTAAACTGGTTGTGTCCTTAATCATTTGAGCCTTGAGGTTAGATGGTTCAAGGGCCAGAATATTGTGACCACAGGTGGGGTTGTCTCAAGACCTATATGATTGTAGGTCACTTCCAGTTTTGAGGAAAAGTCTCTGTGGTAATTCTTATGGATAACTAAGCAGATTTTAAGATTTGTTGGGAGACAAAAAGGAATTGTGTAATAATTGTATATTAGAGTTACAGGTGCAAAACAGTAAAGTGTGGGTTGGAGTGCTTTTGAAGTAGAGGTAGGCATGGGGCTACGGAGACACAGAAGTGGGGGGAGAATTTGGGGAGAGTGAACAAAGCTACTGACTTCCATGTGAAATAACTGTGTCTGAAATTACAGTATTTTGATATTTAAAAATAGTGGAATTTAGCCAAAAAAATTCTAAAAAAGAATAAGAGGGACTGGCAACTATTCTTTTTTTTAATTTTTTTTTAACGTTTATTTTTGAGACAGAGAGAGACAGAGCATGAACGGGGGAGGGTCAGAGAGAGGGAGACACAGGATCTGAAACAGACTCCAGGCTCTGAGCTGTCAGCACAGAGCCCGACACGGGGCCCGAACTCCCGGACCGCGAGATCATGACCTGAGCCGAAGTCGGCCACTTTACCGACTGAGCCACCCAGGCGCCCCGGGACTGGCACTATTGATTTAAAAAAAAAAAAACAAAAAACTTACCAAAGATCAGTAATTTTTAATTTTAAGATTTAATACATACACATATTCAAAACAGCAAGAAGTACACATCACAGTATCCCCCACTTTTATTAAATTTTTTTGTTTATCTTTTTTTGCATAAAAGCAGCAAATATAGGTTTATTTTCTCTTCTTTCTTACATAAAAGTGAATTACAATGTTTAAAACTGTGTGAAGCAGATATGAAAATACATGGGCAGAAAAACATACACAAGCAATGGAAAACGGCCCCAAATAAACATAAGGATACATGGGGGTTTGGAGTCAATTAAGATGACCTGTCAGATTTGTGGACATTGTATGGTATTGAGAGAATCAGTCAGCTACTTAGGGAGAGAAGGGGCAGGACTTTAATATCTTACACTTAAATAGATTACAGGAGGATTAAAGATTTAGCTGTGAAGAATAAAGTCATAACAATATTAAAGAAAAACACAGAATCACATAGTTAGCACCTTGAGATTTGAAAGACCATTAAGCAGGACACAAAACCCATACAATAAAATAAAATCTTTGGCAATGTAAAAATTGAAATTACTACATGTTGAAAAATGCCATCGATGAAAATATAGCTAGTGGGGAAAATATTTGCATTCTTAACAGATAAGTGGTTAGTATTGGCAATATATAAAGAATTTTTAGGATTCAGTGAGATGGGAAAGGACATTAAGTAAAATAAGTAAAAGGCCATCAACAGGCAACTTCTTCACATAGAAAACAAGTAAATGTGTTGTAACCATATGAGGATTTTCCCTGCCTTACTAATCATGATTTCTCTTTTCTCTCTTTTTTTCCCCCCAACTATGAGATAAAGTTTAGATGGTATGCATACTTAAACAGTTTTGGGAAAGAAGAGATGTTTTCATGGAGTCAATTTGAGGAAGCATATTATTAACATTATCACTTTAGATTGTTCATGACCCTTGATCCCGCAATACCAGATCTAAGAATCTACCCTACTCTACTCATAAAAGTGTCCAACAACATGCATAGGGTGTTTATTTTCACTCAGTTTGTATTGGATAAAAACTGGAAACAACCCAGATGTCCAACAATAAGAGTTGAGCTGAGTAAACCTGTAATTTATTGTATAGTCTTTAATTCATCTGTATTTTATGGTCTTTAAAAAGATAGGACCTTAGATTACATGAAAAAAAAGCAAATTGGAAAACAGTATGCAGAATGTGACCACAGACTTAGAACAATAGGAAAAATCACTTAGTACGTGTTTAAAAAAAAAAAACCAAACCTAGAGGCTTATACTCCGGTGGTATAAGGATAAAATTATGGGTTGCTTTCATTGTCTGGGTTAAATGTCTTAAGTTTGAAATCATTTGCAATGATCATTTGTCTTGGGGGTGGCGGGGGAACAAAATTTTTAAGTAGTAGTATAGGAAGATCGCCTGGCTGGCTTATTAGTCAGTTAAGCATCCGCTTTTTTTTTTTTTTTTTTGTAATTTTTTTTCTTAACATTTATTTTATTTTTGAGAGACAGACACAGAGTGCAAGAGGAGGAGGGACAAAGGGAGAAGGCGACACAATCTGAGGCAGGCTCCAGGCTCTGAGCTGTCAGCACAGAGCCCAGTGTGGGGCTTGAACTCACGAACCTTGAGATAACATGACCTGAGCTGAAGTCAGATGCTCAACTGACTGAGCCACCCAGGTGCCCCAAGCATCTGATTCTTGATCTCCGCTCGTCTTGATCTCTCAGGGTCATGAGTTCAAGCCCTGCATGGCTCCACACTGGGCATGAAGCCTACTTAAAAAAAAGTGGGGGTGGGGGTGGAGGGGGAGTAGTATAGGAAAAAAAAAAAAAAGTATAGGAAACTGCTATTGCAGACTCCCAGTATTTTTTTTTAAGTTACCAGAGTTGACAGGCAAAATTAACAGTGAGATGCTCAAGTAAAATTAAATGACAGATTCCTAGATTTATAAACAATTTTCATTTTCAGAGATAAAACAATCTATCACCTTTATTATTTAACATTGCTTTTGACAATTTTGTTAATGCCTTAGTAAATGAAAGTAAAAAATAGTAAAAGGAAATTTTTGCAAGTAACATTGTATATACCTAAAAATCTAAAATCTTCAAAATCTCTGGAATTAAAAAATTAGTATAGTTGGTAAAAGTAAACAAATTAGAAATTCAGCTTATCAAAAACACAGCTGTGGTTCATGCTTTACCTTTTTTGATGTCCTGATGCTACAGTTAGCTGTTCCCAAAAGACGTCTTAAGGTTAATGAATATACCAGTTATTCAGTACAGATCAGAAGGCAACTTCTTACTAGTCTACCAAGGGCAAATCCATCTATCCCGGGCTAATACTTAGTAATTGCATTTAATAGATATATTTATAATTAGCAGTTCATTACAAGTTAATTCACAAAGAGGAAGAACTGGCACAGTGATCTGAATACTCTGTGGTAGGGCCAGCAGATTTTTTTCCACTAACCAACATGGGAAGCCAAATAAATAGCAATAGGTTGCTTAATGGGTATGAGTGAGAACAGGGGGAATCAGAAGAATCAGATGTGTGATATTCTGTGGCTAAGATGTCTTGATGATTCAGTCCTGTAGTGAACCATTAGTTGTGGGCTTTCATCCATTGACTCCCACTTCCCATGGATAATGCTTGGATGGGCTAAACACTGCTACAGAAAACTAGACAAATAATCTTAACACAATTCAGATAGGAGAGACCCTAAGCAGTAAATATACATATACAATACTTCATCCTCAAAGCAATCATCTGAATTACCATTCTACCTACAAAAGCAGTTTTTAAAAGATTTTTAATAACTCATCTAGTAGCTTCTACAGTATAAAGTGTTATTAATGAGCAAAAGTTATTTGGAATAGTTTTTGATTATTGTATAGTACTTCATGGATGGGGTGGGGTAAGGACCCGTTGAGGATGCCTGAAGTCACAGGATAAAGAAAGATAAGTGGACAGAACCCAATATGTCTCAGGCCTACTCATCCTGATTCTTGAAACAAGGCTTGGACGTGTGCCTTGATTGCGTCGGGATGCCTATGCTTTGTACCCAGTAAAGCACCCCAGAACGTATTGGAGGAATGTGTAGAGTAGGATGGCATTGGCCTCTACCTTGAGTTACAGAGCCAAGATACCCCTGATCCCTCAGTGCTTTGTGAAAATGCTAGACTAGAAAGAAAGTGATACTTTGTTGCTCTGAAGGGATGGCCCTCCTTCCAAAGGAGGTGCACCTCAGAGAGGAAATAGGGCTGCGAAAGAGGTTTCATTAGCTCACCATGGTGGCACAGTGTTTTCCAGAGTGTAGTGTATATAAGATGGTCCAGGGAAAATAATTGTATATTCATAAATAGGTATGGATCTTACAGTGTCACAAAAATACAAAACTAGTATACTAAATTTATGACTTCTTAGTTCTGTTGCCTAAGGCTGATGTAGTATTAGCCTCCCTAAGTGAATCTAAAGAATAGTGTTAAGTAAACAGTGTACGTGATAGGCACATATGAAAACACTTAGGAAAATGGCATGAATGATTGAAGTTTGGGGAAACACTGGTTATTGAAAAGATTACAGGCTTCACAATCAGATCTACCTGGGGTAGATGTTTTGCTCCCTGGCTTTTGGGATGAACCTGAGCAGATTACATAGTCTCTCTAAGCCTGATTTCTTCATTGAAAAAAAGGGAAATGAGGATAAAACCATGCTTTTGAAACATTGGAAGTGATGTTAGATTAGGGAAGACCTCCACAGTTTTTTGTTTGTTGTGGTAGTGCTGGCTTTTTGGTAGTTGTGGAAAATAGGAATAAAGATTGTTTTGAGGAATAATTGAGAAAAAAGAATAAAGACAAAGACTAGAGAAACTTACATTGTAATGTGCAGTCTACTTTCACCTGGGAGGGTTTAGGTCAGGGCAGGATTTAGGGGTTGGCAGACTTCCTGCAAAAAGTGTACTTTGCTGGCCATATGTATGATCTGCATCACATACTCTTCTTTGTTTCACTATTCCTTTTGCAATCCTTTAAAAATACAAAAGCCCTCCTTAGCTCACATGGCCATACAAAGATAAGTTGTGGACCAGAATTGGCCTGTAGGCCAAAGTTTGCCACCCTTTGCTGTACTTTTATGGGTGATTATGATGCACGGACATGGGAGCATAGAAAGTCTTACCTGTACCTGACAGTTTTGATGACATACCCTCGTTTGCTTATATATATTGTGATCTTACAGTGGGTAAATGCCTCCAGCCCCAACCAGATTAAGTTAGGATAAAAGAGAAAGATGACAGTTTGCTTGGGGATCTCTCTACAAAGGGTTAATCTTGACAGGAAAATAAACTTAACCCACAAAAGGGAATCTTGGCATCCTTGGATGACTAAATTGGATGACTGATCTGACTTTCTTGTCTGTCTTAAGATTTTCTTGAATCCTTGGCTCATCCCAGAGGTTGGCAAATAATAATAGCCTGCATTCTCACATTTTTGTATAACCAGTGAGCATACCTGCACGCTGAGAGTTTTTACATTTTCTAATAAATACTGTTATTCTAAATATTTTTGTGACATGAAAATTACATGTGAGTCAAATTTCAAAGTTCTTAGGTAAAATATTATTGCAAGACAGCCACACCCATTCGTCTGGTGTTGTCTTTGGCTGCTTTCACACTACTGCGAAGTTGAGTATTTGCAACGGGGATCATTTGGCTGCAAAGACTGAAGTATTTACTATTTGGCCCTTTACTTTAAAAGTTTGTTGACTTCAGGTTTAACTCAATTTTTTCTTAACTGGAGGAGGATAACTTTTATTACTTTTATTATTTCTCCTTCTCCATGATCATATTTTCGCTGGAAGTGGGAGTGTGGAAGATGGGAAATTTACTTACAGTTGTGCTTTGAGAAGTAGGGCAGAGGGCAGGGGAACACATTTCTTAAAGATAATACTTGACATTTGGAATAGTCAGAAAGAGGAAAGGTTAAAACTATTCAATAGAGGTTCCAAATAGAACACTGACATACAGCTAAGTATGGTCCACCCAGAAGAGCTTGGGGACAAGACTAGAAGCTGTTAGACTCAAGAGCAGTGTCTATGTAAATCCACCATAATTCTCCGTGTTTTCGGGGAAACAAGGTAAAAGAGGAAGGACCAGTATATTTTCTAATTCTCCTCATCCTCTCTTTGACCTTGCACCTCTCCCTTCCAGCTTAGCTAGTCCATGAAAATTATCTAATATGCAGGGTGGTACCTTAATCCAAGAAAGCTTTGGAACCACTTGCAATAACCTTTATTAAATTGTCCCAGATAAGGTTCTAATACTTACAAAGCAAATTGGTTTAAGTTACCTCAGATCCTTTTGGGAATGAGGTGTGGAATATGACTAAATTCAAAGTATACTGCATTCTAAATTATTTCACTGGTTAAAGCATTGGAATGAATTCTTCCCCTTTAGGTATTCTATAGATTTCTAAAACATGTACAAAATATTCATAGTTGTGACTAGAAATACCTGTAGAATTGTACCTACAAAGTTGAATACCTCAGTAGTATAATTTATAATTATAACCTATTCTGATTTCTTTTCAAATATTAGGTGTCCTAGTTGCCTATGAAGGTTTGCCACTTCATCTTGCACTGTTCCCCAAACTTTGGACTGAGCTATGCCAGACTCAGGTAAAGAAAATGAGTTTTAGATGATTTGGTCTTTCATCTCCTCACCATTTGGTCAGTAATTTTAGGAACAGTGGGTTAAACACTAGGTGGAAAAATTGGGGAGGTTTTAGAATCTTAGTAGGTAAAATATGATTAGTGGAAATAATAGCTATTAAGTATTGGGCATCAAGTTGCCCTTTGGGGTTTTTTTACTTCAGTAGATTTGTATCACAGGATTTTCAAATAAGCTAATATATTTGAATTTGTAATTTATAGGTCAATATAAATAGTTGTGGTAAAAGTCCAAAACAGGGAGGTATTTGGGGGGAAGTCCTTTACCTGTCCTTTACCTTTACCTCTTACCTGTTACCTTGGGAGTAGGTTTTCAAGGGTCTGATGTACTTTTTTTTACCAGCATGGTCATTGAGAACTGGAAACACTATATCCTACCTACTTTAAGTATCTTAAGAGCCAACTCTTTAAAGCAGGCACCTAAATAATGCTTGTTTCATTCTGGGGGAGAATGGCAGAGAGGTGGGGAGAAACCAGATTGGTCCTAAGATTTGATTCATTCCTTGGACCAGGCGCATTTAGATCCTGAGAAAACTTGGTTTCCTGACTGGTTGCAGCTGCCCATCCTCAGAGGAAGAGATGAGTTTGTTTACTTTAGCCTAAACTTTACCCACATTACAGTATCTGAAACACTTTATGCCTCTGGTACAGCCTCCTGCCTGGGTTGTAATGCTCTGTTTATTCTCCCGGTGGATGTGTGTCACACGGTGCTGTAATAGTTTTTATCTCCTCACAAACTGAGCTCCTCAAGTGTAGAAATGGAATCCTCTCTATCCCTTCAAGAAATGTCATTTTATTCTCTGTAGTAGGAATCTTTAAAAGACTAATTTACATTGATCACATGGCGTAGTACATAGGAGACTTTGAGAAAATGACTTCCTGGGTTTTTTTCTTTGTTTTTTTTGTTTTTGTTTTTAGCTGAGTGGTTAATTCAGTAAATGGGAGAGCTCTGCTTTTTCCCTCTGCCACTGCTGCTGTTCTTTTCATTCTTGATTTGGGTAGTCGCTTTTTTTGGTTTCTGTACTCTGCCACTGGCTATTGCTTCCCTATTGTTTTATCTACTCCAGCACTTTACTGCTCCCTTAATTGGCTTGTTTTCCAAAGAATCCACCATCTCCAAAAACTTCCTTTAAAACAAAGCCAAACTGTCCAAGGCTTCCAGTCTGCCAGCGTGGTAGAAGCAGCCGTCAAGAAACACAGGCAGCAGGCAGAGGCTCTGGCTGGTAGAATTAAGCAGATTTTCCTGACACCAAGCATCTGAAGAGCTGGGTCCTGGTCCTATTCGACTTCTGATTTTTTTTGGGTGAACTTGAGTGACTTACCAAGTTGCTTACTCGAATAAAGCATATACCTGTACATATTACCTAAACTTTGCCCTGTTTTATTAAATACTCCATTTTATCTCCCATATAAATGATCTTTTATTAAAATACCTATAATCTAGAGAATAGATTTACTTAAAGATATACTACTTGTGTTGAAGAGCCATGACCATTTAAAAACAGGGGAATGAAATTTTAGTAAAATTTCTTCTGTATATTGGGAACCACTAATTCTTGTGAGGTAATTAAAGGAGGTTTGCTGTTTACTTTGCCGTATTCATGGGGGGTGGGGAGGATATTTCCAAACAAATTACTATTGCTTAACATTTTAATTCCTTTTATGGAATAAGTTTAATTCTTAAAATTTGTCTTTTTTCTATATATAGTTTGGTTACCTATTCATTAATTGGTCCTCTGCAAACATTCTCATCCTATTTGCTGGTCTTAATTTGTCCAGTCCTTATTCCCCCATTTAATGCTAGATAATAAAGTTGCATTTTTTTGGAAACCTATTTGTTCCTTTTGCCCTTCAGACTTGTTACTCTCTTCCTCTTATACTTACATGTAGAGTCCAAGTGACTAAGACTTGTTTTATCGGGAGGACGGTTACTATAACTGGAGTTAGAAGTGGTCTCTGAAAGGACTTAAATGACTTTGGATGTTCATCATAAGCAGTGTGTAAGCCTTGCAGTTATTTCAGTGCTCAACCATCAGTACTTCTTCTCCCCTACTGTAGTCTGCTATGTCAAAAAATTGCATCAAGCTTTTGTGTGAAGATCCCGTTTTTGCAGAATATATAAAGTGTATCCTGATGGATGAAAGAACTTTTCTAAACAACAACATTGTGTACACATTCATGACACATTTTCTTCTAAAGGTATGTCCTACCTTTGAAAACTCATTGTGTTACTTCTACCTAGTTAGTGGTTGTGTTTTCATGGTGTTGGTCTTTTGGAGATTTGTTTTTAATCTCTTTTTCTCAGGTTCAAGGTCAAGTGTTTTCTGAAGCAAACTGTGCCAATCTGATCAGCACCCTAATTACAAACTTGATAAATCAGTATCAGAATATGCAGTCTGATTTCACCAATCGTGTTGAAATTTCCAAAGCAAGTGCTTCTTTAAATGGGGTAAGAACTGGGGGAGGGAACAGTCATGTTGTACTTAAGAACTTTCCTTAAATCACCTTTGGCTTTAGTACTATTTTACTATCCTAACTTCTTCAAACTCTGGAAAAACTACCAAATTTCTAAAAACATGTGTTCACTATGGGCAGTGAAACCATTAAGAGGAGACATTCCTTTTATCTCTACTTGTTTACATTTTTTGAAAACATTACTTGTGATGTTTCTGTTATTGCCTGTGGCTCATAAATAACTGAAACAATCAAATTAATGATCCATTGATTATAAAGGCAATTAAACCTAGGGAATTAGGTGCCTTATATAGATTTCCATGATACCCAGGTCATACAGTAATGGAATGCTAACACATGTCCAGCAGCAGTTTTCCAAGTAACAAAATGTTGCTTAGATGCCAGAACAGGTTGCAGAGCTAGGTGAGTTAAGATCTTACTATTTGTGACATTCACCAGAAATCAGCGTATTTGAGAAACTGATTTCTAGATCGAGGCCTTAATTTCTCACGGATAATATCCTAATGCTGGCTTTCTAGTTTTAGCATTCTCTAAAAATGGAAAAGAAACCAGAATGGATTCCTGGAAAAGTAAATGTGTGTTAAACTGTAAACAGCTGTGTCAAAATGTTAGCTTTAGAATTTGACATGTTCCTTTCTGGGTTTACAGGATCTGCGTGCACTTGCTTTGCTCCTGTCAGTCCACACTCCCAAGCAATTAAACCCAGCTCTAATTCCAACTCTGCAAGAGCTTTTAAGCAAATGCAGGACTTGTCTGCAGCAGAGAAACTCACTCCAAGAGCAAGAAGCCAAAGAAAGAAAAACTAAAGGTTAGCTTTGTGGACTAATATTAATTACACCTTCAGGGTGGGAGAGGGGGAAGAATACACTCAGTGTAACTGACTTTGTAATAGCTGTCTGTTCAGTTGGGTCTCCTGGGTATAAATGCTAAGAACAAAATTTCCCGCAAACACCCTCCCCGCCCCGGTGTGATCTCAATGACTCCTTTCAGAGAATGATGTTCATTTTTACAGATGATGAAGGGGCAACTCCTGTTAAAAGAAGGCGTGTTAGCAGTGATGAGGAGCACACTGTAGACAGCTGTATCAGCGACATGAAAACAGAAACTAGGGAGGTCCTAACCCCAACTAGCACTTCAGACAATGAGACAAGAGACTCTTCAATTATTGATCCAGGAACCGAGCAAGATCTTCCTTCCCCTGAAAATAGTTCTGTTAAAGAATATCGAATGGAAGTTCCATCTTCGTTTTCAGAAGACATGTCAAGTATCAGGTCACAGCATGCAGAAGAACAGTCCAACGAAGGTAGATTTGAAGACTGTAAAGAGTTCAAGGACCTCCACTGTTCCAAGGATTCTAACCTAGCTGAGGAAGAGTCTGAGTTCCCTTCTACTTCTATCTCTGCAGTTCTCTCTGACTTAGCTGACTTGAGAAGCTGTGATGGTCAAGCTTTGCCCTCCCAGGACCCTGAGGCTGCTCTATCACTCAGTTGTGGCCATTCCAGAGGACTCTTTAGTCACATGCAGCAACACGACATTTTAGATACTCTGTGTAGGACCATTGAATCTACAATCCATGTGATCACAAGGATATCTGGCAAAGGAAACCAAGCTGCTTCTTGACATTAGATGTAGCATGTCTACTACTTTTAAGGTCCCTTATCTCCATCCCCCACCCCCAAAGCTGTTTGTATAAGTTTTGCTTATTTCTGTTTTTGTGCTTCAGTTTGTCCAGTGCTCTCTGCTTGAATGGCAAGATAGATTTATAGGCTTAATTCTTGGTCAGGCAGAACTCCAGATGAAAAAATTTGCATCTTCAGTATACTTTCTAAAGGGCAATCAGATAACGGATATGTTTTATGTAATTAAGAGTTCACTGTAGTGGCTTTCATTTAATATGGCTGTCTGGGAGGAACAGGGTTCCCTGGCCCTGTACAATGTAATTTAAACTTACAGCATTTTTACTGTGTATAATATGGTGTCCTCTGTGCCAGTTTTGTACCTTATAATAGAGGCAGGTCGCCTCCGATCGCTGTGGTTCTTATTATCAAAATTAAGTTTACTTGTATACGGAACAACCACAAGAAATTTGATTCTGTAAAGAATCCTCTTTAGCTGTGGCCTGGCAGTATATAAATGGTGCTTTATTTAACAGAATACCTGTGGAGGAAATAAAGCACACTTGATGTAAAAATAATTGTTTTATTTTTATTGACATGACTGATTGATTGCTATTCTGTGCACTTAATTAAACTGATTGTGATGACTTTTCATTTGTTTACATTTAACATTGCTTTAGTCTTCTCAGATGAAAGTAATGAGGACACTGAGCGGGAGGGAAGCATTTCTCCATTATACTCTATTTCCTTAGTGCTGGCGGCGATCCAGAACGTAAGCTGCCCCACAGCCTGTCAGTCCTCCGCCTGGAGTGCATAACCACTGTGGGGAGTAGCCTGATGACAAGGCCCAAGGCACCTCACTCCAACATGCTTCTGAACACATGGCTGCTATGCTACCTAAAGAGCTCCAGACCTTAAAACCCTGAAGTGAAATAAAGGAAAAGTATCGACATGCCACTTACTTTTTTGTCTTCCTGAACTAAAACTACAGAGTGGCTTGCCAGGACAAGCTTTAGTGGGAAACTTCAACTATCTGTACTCAGAGGCTCAATCTGTTCCCAGAGGAGCATCTATGGGAGGTAAGGTTAATACCTAATTTCCACATTGCTTGCTACTTTTAACCCAATGAGAGTCCAAGCGTAGTAAAGATTCAAACAATGTTTTGAATTCTGTAAGAGGTCATGGATTTCATCCAATATAAATTAAGGGTGTTTTCTTTTTTAAAAGGATTGAGAAGAGGTAGACTTACAAAATCTTCTAACTAATTCAACCATTTAGGGTAGTCAGCTTCACTAAACATTTTATTTCTTCAAAATGCTGCTTCTGCCAACAGGATTTCATGCCCTCTTCTTTACAAACAGGAACTCCTTTACAGTCCAACTGCAATTCCGTTTGCCCTGGAGTAGGCACAAAATTCAGTGCAACTGTCGCATGGTGTTCTAGAAGAAAAAGAAGGAGCTTATTACTGCATTATGAAAACTATCCATACAGTACTACAACTGGCTTATTACAGTGGGGGTGGGGGGAGAAATCTTGAGTGTTTCCCAATTCTTATAACAAAGGATACTACTAACATACCTTCTGGCCAGTTCCTATATCTCCATTTCATGACGATCTTTTTATTTGTCAACTAAAAACACAGGGGAAATTCCCTTAAGACATTTTTTAAAACTTCCAGTGCAACACAGAAAATCCTTTCATTAAAACTCCTGAGGTACTAAAGGTAATCAACAAACAACATACAGTCCCATCTTCCAGGTTATATGCCAGCATCACTGAGAATCCATTGTTCTAGGTGCCACAATGTCCTTAACAGCAGTAACATCAAGGACAGAAGTATAGTGACAGTGGTAACCAAAACTGGGCTGATGTCAAGGGTGACACTGGGCAACACAGACCCTAGTGATTTAGGTGGCAGAAATGTGAAACTTCTAGACCAAGAGTTGAGGGGAATTAACTATACTTCTTTCTTCTAAAACCAGTACAATTACTATGCAACTAAGGCTTCATCTTTATCACTACTTAGTATTTGTAACATTTACTTGTTCTACACCAAGTATACGTAACTTTTTACCATAACCAATTTTATAAATTTCTCAAGTTTCTGTGAACTCAGATAAAAAAGCAAATTAAAAACACAGATTTTTAAAAAGCAATGTAACAGAAGGGTCAGTCCCAGCTTACTTTTCTTTAACCCTAAAGCTTACTTACCAATTCTACATATTCGCCGGTGATTTTCCCATCAAACATTTGGAATGTCCCTCCTTTTTCAGCTTCTAATATAGCAAGAGATTTAGAAAATTTCTGCACCAGCTAACCAAGTAAAACATACAAGAGACATGTCATCCCATCATGCCCTATCACCTTTTGAACCTAAAGGCAAAGTATTAACAAAATCATCACTATGGTTTGGGGTTTTTGTTTTTTTGTTTTTTTCCTAATCCTCAATAGCATTTACTTACAGCTTTCTCTCCCTTTCTGAAGGAGAAAACCCAGTATTGTATCCCCTAAGTGCAGACATATTTCCCTAAAAATGCCCATCTTTTAGCCCCTTAAATTTTTTTAGAAGTTATCCTAAAGCCCTCTATCACCACCACGCTAGGTCTCTTCAATCATAAAAAAAACATGGCTATCTGGGAAACCAAAAACCAGCTCCAGTTCTTAGTGGCACATTTTCTCCCCACATCAGCACTGGGGGCCCTAGCTTGGGAAGTTACTTACATCTTTCACAGTGAAGATGCTGTACAGCTGCTCTACAGTTGGGTCAAACAGTTCGGTCATGTGCAGTGTCACCGTGGGGATCCTCACACCCAAACCCATTGGAGATGAAGCCTGAATCTCAAGAAGAGTAGATGTTCCAAAGGATAACTAAATAGCATGCCAGGAGATAAAGCTACTTAGATTTAAAAATTCAGTCTTTCAGTCTTAACCAAAAGGTCCTCAAATTCCACACTATACCTTCCAGACGCATGGAAAGAGCATGAAAAGCCTTTTTAGCACCACCAATCCCAGTTACTGTGAAACAGCTCATTGTGGCTATGAGCTAGCTCCTCGGCTCTGTTCTACTCCCAGGCCATGGCTTAACACCCCAAATCCTACTTGGACAAGTACATATGGCCCAGAGGGCACAAAGATAAGCAGATGAAGGACAACAGCACTTAAGGCCAAAGGCTGTCAATTCCCACCACCAGATTCCAAGAATGGGATCCCAAACCTCCTAAACCAAAAGTCTGAAGCGGTGTTTTCCACTGTGGTAGGTGAACCACAACATCACCAGGTTTTGTAATCTGCCTACCAAAAAACCCTGCCTTTGGAGCATGGTCTTGAACTAAATTCAGTATTTATCCCACAAGAAACCCTATTTATACATTCCCTTCCCTCAAGGATGAAAGTGTCATTTCATCATTTCCCAAAACAATGGCACAGGATACAAAGATGGATGAACTGGCCTTCCTCACTAGCCTTTGCAGCTCTCCATCATTTAGAGCTTTAAATATTCTCATTAAGCACTTCCTCTTCCCTCCCTACGTATTGGCCACCACAGCTCATACCTGCAAGGTATTCTCCATTTCCTTTTAAATGTCAATTTTAGGGAAGAAGACAATAACCTCACTTCCACGCAGTGCAGGAATTATCTAGGAGTTCCTCAGGAATTATCTCAACTATACCTGTAATACCTTTCATTCATTCGATATTCAACAAAGATTTATTAATAAGCACCTACTATGTGTCAGGCATTGTGCTAGAAGCTGGAGATACAGCAGTCAATAAGACACCTTCCATGCCACCTTAGAGCTTACAGTGTAGCAGGGAAGATAAACAATTATACAAACAACTGAATAAATTATTCCAGAAAAGTCTTAGCAATTCTGTAGGCAAAACAGTTCGCAATGTATACAATGCCGATAGTCACTAATCGTGCACTTACTTGTAACTAGCTCTCAACCTCCAGACTACAATTTTTATCCTGCAGCATAAAGAGTTGTTTCGGAAGCCTCAGACATAACCCTAACCTGGAAATCCAAGTACAGAGCAGAACTTGGGTAACTAGAAAAGGGACACACTGGTTCACAAGGGTGGCCTTCTACCCGTCTTAAGTGCCTTCATGTAATCTCCAAGGGCCTCTCTGACCTTGGCGGTGCCTGCAGTTTTCATAAGATCCTTCAGTATATCCCCATCTCCTTTCTTTTTACTCACGTTCATCTACAAATCAGAAACATACAAACATAAAAATCTGGTTTGATGTACTCTTACAACATCAGGACACATGGCTGGAAGAAGCACTATGACGGTGAGGGAAGGGGAAGAAGTGGATGTGAGAGAGATGTGCCAGGTTTCTTCACAGACTGAAAAGCTGTAAGGATTTTTTAATCCAAGGTCCACTGACTGGGTTGATGGCCAGATTTTAAGGGGACTTCTTAGAAATGTGAACTCCTTAATTTGCATACAAAATGTTGTGTGTATATGTGTATGTATTCTATTGATGATGTAGTCACACCCCATGGCTTTTATCAGGGTCTAGAAATGCGCTGTCCAGTATGGTAGCCACTAGCCACATTTGGCTATTGAGCACTTGAAATGTGGCTGGTCTGATTTGAGATGTGCTACGAGTGTGAAATAATACACACAACAGACTTTGAAGATTTAGTACAAAAAAAGACTGTAAAATAATCCCAATAATTTTGATACTAATTACATGTTTAAATGGTATTTTTATACATTCGGTTAAATAAAAATATAAATATTAAAATTAATTTCATTTGTTTCCTTTAACTTTTTTAATATGGCTACTCGAAAATTTTAAATTCCATATGTGGCTTGCATTGTATTTCTATTGAACAGCGCTGGTCTAGTACCCCAAAGCCAGTGTCATTAGGAAAATCGAGTTCCCATGTAACACGGCCTTGGGCTACACTTTTTTGGTAGGGAGGAAGAAAGGAAGAGGGAGGAAGAAAAAGGGACAGTAAGAGTGGGGAGGAGGCAGACAGAGGGAAGCATCAGAAGGCCATTCTGGCTCTGGCAATGCCTCTGTGGTATTCTCAGAATAAAAAGAGATGTTGGTTTAAAATATTTCACATCCCTATGATTCACTTGAGATGGGTATGGTCCCAGATCCTGGGTCCCACTTTATTCTGTAATGCCACCAAGGGTTGAACCGAAAAGACCAGTTTAATACGCTGATGAAAAACTTTTCATCATGCTGAATATAGCGACATGAAATCACAGTCCTTAAAGGCGTCAACCACATGTCTGAAGATGTGTATGAGACAGCGCCCCCCCCCCTTTTTTTTTTTTTTTTTGAGGGCGAGCAGGAGAGGGGCAGAGAGAGAAAGGGAGACACAGAATCTAAAGCGGGCTCCAGGCTCTGAGCCGTCAACACAGAGCCCAATGCAGGGCTCGAATTCATGAACTGTGAGATCATGACCTGAGCTGAAGTCAGATGCTTAACCGACTGAGCCACCCAGGTGCCCGAGACAGCCCCACCTGTATAGCATTTTATAACCTTTAATAAAGGGAGGTTGTATGTTTCTCAGTATAATTTAATTTTTATGTCTTTGTAAGCCTTCATATTTAAATACATTCACAAATCAAAACCCCTTTGTCAAATTATCTTGGTTTGGAAAATATGGCTGCTGTACAAATGGTCCCTCCCCAGAACCAAGCTTTCGGCTCAAGAGGGCAATCACTGAGAATCAAGCCTGGGTGTTCCACAAGGCTCTAGCTCCCAGGAGAACTAGGAGAGCTAATCAAAAGCAACATGGACTAACTAGTTTCTGAAAAACCATGCGATACAATCACAGCTAAAAGCTGAATATTTTCACATTCAAAGGAAACAGCAGAGATGCAGAAACAAAACCCCGTTCACCAAGCTGCACATCCGCCTAAGCACTTAACAGACCACACACTGTCACATTTATCTGATGCCACCCCTGAAAGACGAATTAGTCCCACTTCACAGATGAAAAGGCTGTGGAGGGCGTGGTCACCTGCCCAAGGACTACACCTGGTGCATGGGGCAGTCTGGGGCTTCCTCTTCTTTCCTACACGGCTCCACTCCACACCCCACACTGCCCCCCACCCACCCAGCATAGTAAACCTTCTTGGCAAACAAACCCTTTACAATACACCACAACCACTGCACAGGAATCACAAAGTGTATTCAATAGTTTTTCAAATGCCCAACGTATACAGCAGAAGCTTGGACTTAAAAAACAAAACAAAACAAAAAAACAGATACCTCACCTCAGTGTCATCTACTTCATTTTCTTCAGAAAGGCTGAGTATTTCAATCAATCCCTTGTGCTTTGCACCAGATTCTTTAATTACACTTGAAATGAACAAAATACATTCTTCAATTGTAAAGTAACAACTGGTTTATGCCAAACTGCCTTAACTAAACAGCCCACCCTCCACACAGGGTGCACCACAGATGGTGACACGGCAAGCTCAAGGCTTTCCCAGCACACAGGTGTTCTGGCCCACAACAGAGATAGGCAAACAGCAAATGTGGAGGTAAAACCCAGCCAATGAAAGTGCACACAAAATTAGGGGCCAGGTGGAGGCATGAGACGAGTAAGTGGGCCTTTAACCCATGTTTCTGTTTTCCTCCCCCAATAATCTTTACCAGGATCAAAGCAGGATAAAGGGCTGTCTTGAAGAGCAGTCACATAAGGGATGGGAGGCCAGAAAGGGGCACGGAGTTGCAATCATGGAAAGCGTGAAGGGAGACAGGCTGTGACTTAGGGAAGTTATGCTTGGGCCCCACGCAGCTAGATTTCTTTCAATACCAAAGTGCTGATTTCAGTGACAACATCAAGATGGCAATGTAGTTATCCCCAACTTCAGTCCCCCTCACAAGACCAACTAGCAGCTATCTATCCACAGGCAAGACACCACTGAGAATCCCAGAATGCAGAGGCAAGGGAGATGCACCCTTGGTGGACCAAAGACAAGGACCAAAGAGAAGGGTAAGAGAAGTGGTAACACTGACCAAACTGCCCCTCCTGAGGCCAGCACAGAGCTGTGGTTTCTTCAATGGGAAAAAAAGTGGACATCCAGATCCCCGAGCATTGTGGGATGCTTCCCAGGAAGCCCTTCTGGGGTCTCAGCTAACAGGGACCACTGGGAATCAGAAGCGGGGGCAGGGCTTTCAATAACCAGAGCGCAGATCTTGTTGGACGGTGTTCTTGCTTGCAGCAGTGCATGAGCAAAGATTCCAGCCAGTGACTCTGCCCATCTGCAGAGCTCAGCTGGTACCCTATGTGACCAGGGCGCTTGGTTGGCGATTATGCCTGATTTGGACTCCTAGTCAACTGGCTGAAACCAGCTGTAGAGCCCATTCTACTGCCCCACCCAGGCAAAGAAGCAAATTTGCAGACCCACTCAACTGCTGACAGAAGCCCGACCACAGAATCTGGGCAGCCACAGAGCCCATCCTCTAGCCCCACTTGGGCAGGAAGCCAAACCAGCAGCCCTGCCCAACTGTTCAGCACAGCTTCTGGTCCTATAAGCAGGGAGCCTGAAGAGTGTCCCTAAGCAGCCTTGAAGCACAGCCTACAATTCTGCCCAAATGCTGGACACATCTTGTGGCCTTGCCCAGATAGGGAGCCCAGGCAGTGACCCTACCCAGCCACAGAGCACAGTCCCTAGCCCCAACCAACTACAGGATACAGCTGGAGGTCCATCCCCACCAGAGAACCCAGCCAGCAATGTTGCTCAAGAGCAGAGCACAACCAGAGGCTACCTGATCTCGAAACCAGGCCTGCAGACTTCTGGGGCACAGTCTGATCACAGAGCACAGCCTGAGATCAGGTCCAATCATGAAACTCTGCCTGTGGCCTGACCTCAACAGAGTCTAGCCAGCAGAACCATCTGGTCAGGATGGTCTAAGACCCCACCCAACCAGGAGCAATGGTGGAGACCCACCCATAGTGCTGCCCAATCAGAGCCCAACCAGTGGCATTGCCTTTCCAGAGGACACATCCAGTAACCCCACCGGATCAGAGGTAACTACAGAGCCCAGCTAGTGACCCCAAGTGACCATGTAACACAGCCAACAGCCACACCCAGTCCGAAAGCCTGCCCAGCAGCCCTGCTTGAACACAGAGCCCAACAAGCAGACCCACCCTACCAAGGAGCCCAGCTAGTAGAGCCCTGACCCCCAACCACAGAGCATGAGCAGTGGTCTCACCCAACTAGAGACCCTGACAGCATGCCCTGCCTACCATGAATGCTACTAGCTGACCCACCCAGTAACCCATTCAAGCTAAGCTGAATGGTGAAGATTTTTCCTACTGAAGCAAACTGGTAAAGTCTGGAAAAGGAAACCACTTATATGTGCAGATACCAATGCAAGGAATTAAGGCTCATGAAGAATCAGGTAAACATGACACCACCAAAGGAAACTAACAAAGCCCCAATAACAGATCCTAAAGAAATGGAGATCCATGAACTATATAATCAGTAATTAAGAATAAACCTCTGGGGCACCTGGGTGGCTCAGTCAGTTGAGCATCCAACTTCAGCTCAGGTCATAATCTTACCACTTGTGGGTTCGAGACCCAAGTCAGGCTCTGTGCTGACAGCTCAGAGCCCAGAGCCTCCTTCAAATTCTGTGTTTCTGTCTCTCTCTGCCCCTCCCCAACGCTTTCTTTCTCCCTCAAAAATAAACAAACGTTTTTTTAAAAAAAGAATCAATTTCTTGGGGAGCCTGGGTGGCTAAGTTGGTTGAGCGTCCAACTCTTCATTTTGGCTCACGTCATTGTCCCAGGGTCATGAGATTGAGCCCCGCATCAGGCTCCACACTGAAGCCTGCTTGGGATTCTCTCCCTCTGCCCCTCTCCCCCACTTGCACTCTTTTCTCTCTAAAATAAATTTAAAAATTTTTTTAATTAAAAAAAAAGTTACGTTTTAACAAGAAGGACAGACAGCTAAATAAAATTAAGAGAATAATACATGAGCAAAATGAGAAGTACCACAATGAAACAAAGCAGAAATCCCAGAGCTGAAGAATACAATGACTGAAGAACTGCACAGAAAGCTTGAACGGCTAAATTGACCAAGCAGATATAAGAACTAGTGAATGAGAAGATAGGTTATTTGAAATTGGCATCATAAAAACATAAGAATGTGACGGGCTCCTGGGTGGCTCAGTTGGCTAAGCACTGGCCTTCGGCTCAGGTGATGATCTCAAAGTTCATGAGTTTGAGCCCCACATCAGGCTCTGTGCTGACAGCTCAGAGCCTGGAGCCTGCTTCAGATTCTGTGTCTCCCTCTCTCTCTGCCCTTCCCCCACTCATGCTCGGTCTCTCTCAAAAGTAAATAAATATTTAAAAAAATTTTTTAAACATAAGAATGTGTAAAATCCACCAATAACAGTAATATACATAGTATATATATATATATATATATATATTAAGAGTAAATATATAGTCAAAGTTAGATCTAATATTGTAATGGTGTTGCATAATTCAATTACAACTCTAATTTAAAAGCTAAACATACTAAAAATGATCCTAACTACAATAATTTATTACTAGATACAGAATATAAAAATATGCAAATTATAACATCAAGAACCTAAAATATGAGGAAGGCAGAAGTATAAATTTCTGTATGCTATCAAAGGTCTTAGTAGTTTAAATAGCATGTTATAAATATAAGACATTTCATGTACGTCTCAGGGTAACGACCTGAGGAAAACCTGTAGTAGGTACACAAAAGATTATGATAAAGGAGTTAAAGCACACCACCACAAAAAGGCATGAGATCACCAAGGAAGACAGCAAGAAAAGAAGCAAGAACATTGGATCTACAAAACAGGCAACAACAAAATGGCAAGTGTAAGTTGTTACCTATCAAGAATTACTTTAAACATAAACCATTAAATTCTCCAATCAAAAGACACAGAATGGCTGAGTGGATTAAAAAGAAATAAGAGACAACATCCAATAATCTGCTGCCTGTAACACAGAGGCTCACTTTAGCATGACAGTGAGAGTGAGGGGGTGAAAAAGATATTTCAAGCAAATGGCAACCAAAAAACAAAAAAGCAGGAGTAGCTATACTTGTGTTAAACAAAATATTAAGAAAAAAAGATGGTCAAAAAAAACCTAAGTAAGGTTGTTATATAATGGTAAAGGGATCAATTCATCAAGAAGATATAACAACTGTAAATATTTATGTACCTAACATTGAAGCACCTAAATATATAAAGCAAATACTGATAGATTAACTAAAAGGAGAAATAACTGGCAATATAATAATAATTGGAGACTTTAATACCCCATACTCAACAGTGGAGAGATCACCCAGACAAAAAATCAATAAGGAAACAGCAGATTTGAACATTATAGACCAAATGGAACTAACAGACATATACAGAACAATCCTTTAAATATCAACAGAATGTACATTCTTCTCAAGGATCCACACAACATCTTCTGGGATAAATCACATTGGACACTAAACAAGTCTCAACAAATTAAAAAATATAAAAATTTAAGTATCTTTTCAAACCACAATGGTATGAAACTAGAAAGTAGTAACAGGAGGAAAGCTGGAAAATTCACAGATACGTGGAAATTAAATAAAACATTTCTGAACCAATGGCTCAAAGAAATCAAAAGGGAAATTTTAAAAATAACTTGAGACAGGAGTGCCTGGATGGCTCAGTCAGTTAAGAGGCCAACTTCGGCTCAGGTCATGATCTCACTGGTTCATGAGTTCGAGCCCCACGTCAGGCTCTGCACTGACAGCTCGGAGCCTGCAGCCTGGAGCCTACTTCGGATTCTGTGTCTCCCTCTCTCTCTGCCACCCCACCCCACGCCCCCGCCACACACTGTCTCTCTCAAAAATAAATAAACATTAAAAAATAAAAACTTTTAAAAAATTAAAAAAAAATAACTTGAGACAAATAATAGAAACACACACACCAAGACCTATGGGATGTAGAAAAAACAGTTCTAAGCAGGAAGTTTGTAGTGATGAGCACATAAATCAAGAAAAAGAAGATTTCAAATAAAGAACCTAACCTTATACCTCAACGAGCCAGAAAAAAACAAAGCCCAAAGTTATCAGAAGAAAGCAAATAAGAAGCATCTATAGATTCAATGCAATCCCTATCAAAATGCCAATGGAATTCTAAAATTTGCATGAAACCACAAAACACCCTGAACAGGCAAAGCAATCCTGAGAAGGAAAAACAAAGCTGGAGGCATCATAATTCCTGATTTCAAACTTCACTACAAAACTACAGAGATCAAAACAAAATAGTAGTGACATGAAAACAGACAAAGACCAATGGAACAGAATCAAGAGCCCAGAAATAAATCCATACATATATGGTCAACTTATATTTGACAACGTAAGCAAGAATACTCAGTGGGTAAAAGACAGTCTCTTCATTAAATGGTACTGGGAAGGTGTACCTGCATGGCTCAGTCGGTTAAGTGTCCAACTTCAGCTCAAGTCACAATCTCATGGCTCATGGGTTTGAGCCCCATGTCGGGCTCTGTGCTGACAGTTCAGAGCCTGGAGCCTGCTTCGGATTCTGTGTCTTCCTCTCTCTCTGCCCCTCCCCTGCTCATGCTCTCTCAAAACTAAATAAACATTAAAAATTTGTTTTAATAAATAAATGCTACTGGGAAAACTTAATATTCACATGCAAAAGACTGACACACTGGACCCCTATCTTATACCACTCAAAAAAACTAATTCAAAATGAACTAAAGACTGAAATGTTAAGATTTGAAACCATTAAACTCCTAGAAGGAGGATAAAAGCTCCCTGACAGCAGTCTTGGCAATGATTTTTGGATGTAACACCAAAACCACAAGCAACAAAAGTGAAACAAGTAGGACCATCTCAAACTAAAAAGCTTCCGCAAAGAAAAAAATCAGTCAACAAAATGAAAGGGCAACATGCAGAATGGGAGAAAATATTTGTAAACCTTATGTGATAAGAAGTTAATATCCAAAGTATATAAGGAACTCCTAAAACCTGACAACCACCAAAAAAAAAAAAAAAAAAAAAAAAAAAAAAGAAATAATAATCCCAGTAAAAATGGGCAAACTACATAAATAGACACTTACGCAAAGGAGATGTTTAAATAGATGACAGGTACATGAAAAGGTACTCAACATACTAATCATCAGGGAAATGCAGATCAAAATCACAATGAGGGGCATGTGGGTAAAGCAGCTGACTCTTGATTTTGGCTTAGGTCATGATCTCATGGTGGTAAGATCAAGCCGGGAGTGGGAGCTTGGGAGTCTCAGTGTGGAACCTGCTTAGGATTCATTCTCTTTCCCTTTCTCTTTCTCTCTTTGTCTTTGTCTTTCTCTCTCTCTCTTTCTCTCTCCCCCTCCTCTCCCTCTCCCCCACTTGCACATGCACGCTCTCTCAAAAATTAAAAAAACAAAACAAAACAAAAAGATCTATGGGAACAGGGGCACCTAGGTGGCTCAGTTGGTTGAACGTCTGACTCTTGATTTTGGCTCAGGTCATGATCTCAGGGTCATGGGATCAAGCCCCCATTCGAGCTCTGAGCTGGGTGTGGAGACTGCTTGCAATTCATTCTCATATTCCCTCTCTCTCTCTCTCTCTCTTCCTCTCCCGCTGCCCCTCTCTCCTGCTCTCTCTCTCTCAAAAATAAAATAAAAAAATTTTAAGTTTAAAAAACAAAAAACCAAATCACAATGAGGGATCACCCTACATGTGCTGGAATGGCCAGGATCAGAAAGAGGTAACAAGTGTTGGTGAGGATGTGGACAACAGGGAACCCTTGTGTGCTGTTGGTGGGAATGCAAATTGATGCAGCCACTGTGGAAAACTGGATGGAGGTTCCTCAAAAAAATTGAAACAGAAGTACCATATGATCCAGCAATCCCACTTCTGGGTATACCAGTAAAACCTTGGTTTGTAACCAGAATTCGTTCCAGAAACATGCTTGTAATCCAAAGCATTTGTCTACCCAAGTGTTTTCAAGTTGTGCTTGTTGTGGGCTCAGCTGTGATCGGTTGTGATCATGTGCCATTTGGCGTCACCTACTACTCGCACTGCAAGATATTGCTCATTTACTGAGTTAAAATTTACTGGAAATGTTTGCTTGTCTTGCAGAACGCTCACAGAACAAGTTACTCACAATCCAAGGATTTACTTATATCCAAAGGAAATAACATCACTATCTAAGAGACATCTGCACCTCCATGTTGACTACAGCATTATTTACAGTTGCTAACACATGGAAACAACTGAAGTATCCACTGATGGATAAATGGATAAAGAAAATGTGGTGTACACACACACACACACACACACACACACACACACACACACTATTATTCAGTCATAAAAAAAAAAAAGGAAATCCTGCTATTTGGAACTACATGGATGGACCCTGCGGGCATTATGCTAAGTGAAAAAAAGTCAGACAACGACAAAAATGATATCTCATTTACATGTGAAATCTAAAAAATCAAACTCCTAGAAACGGAGAGTAGTTTGGTGGTTGCAGGGAGCCAGTGGTGTTGAAGGTGGTCAAAGGAAACAAAGGGTCCAAACTTCCAGTTACAGGAAGAGTAAGTTCTGAGGATGTAATATACAGCCTGATGACTACAGTTAACATTATTATATTATATATTTGAAAGTTAGTAAGAAAGTAAATCTGAAAAGTTCTCAACATACACACACAAAAATGGTAACTATATGGGATGAGAGATGTGTTAACTAACCTTATTGTGATCATCATTTCTAATACATACACACACACACACACACACACACACACACCCCATCAGGCCATATACCTTAACCTTATACAGTGTTATAAATCAACTGTGTCTCAATAAAGGTGGGAAAAAATTAAAGTTTAATTTAAAAAAGAAAAAAAAAAATGACCAGTGTTGACTCTTCCCCAGAGGGTCCCACTTGCCACCTCTGGGGCTCACTGCTAGAGGAGAAAAGCACAAGGGGTGAGGGTAGGGCATCCTCAGCCCTGTCTTGGAGTAGCTGAGTCTTATCTCACAAAGGAGGTGGTTGCCACTTTGAAGTGAGGGAGACAGAAGAGACACAAGGCCACGAGATTCCCTGGGACACTCGGAGCCCTGTGCTGGGGGTGGGGTAGGGTGAGGGTGTAAGGTGCCAGACCCTGCCATGTCCAGCCAACAGCAGACAATGAAGGAGCAACAGAGAGAAAACCTCTAGCCAGAAGGTCCCAGGCAGGAGTGGACTTTTGACACTTGTGGAGCACCTTCCTGGGCTCAAGCCCAGCTCTAGCAAAGCGGCCAGCAGGGCAAAAGCCCAAGGCCAGCTTGCTGTGGAACTCTCTAACCCAACTCTCAAGAAAGGAGCTGACTCCTGGGCAAAGGCCCAAACTTTAACTCAGTACAATCTTCTACAACTAGATCTCTCCCTCTCCCCTCCTCTTCCTTTTCCCCTTTGTCTTCATATCCATGATTATTTCAACAAGTATTCATTGAGCCCAGACTGTCTGTCAGCCAGGAACTAGGCACCACAGCAGAAACTTACTCTTTTAACAAACACACAACGTTCCAGACAGTGATCTGGGCCTGGAAACAAAACCAATCCATCCCTAACCAAATGACTTAAAGAATGAAAACAACACAAATGTTCATCAGCTGATGAACAGATAAACAAAACATGCTATATCTGTACAACAGAATATCATTCAACCATAAAAAGGAATGAAACATGCTACAACATGGATGAGTCTTGAAAACATTATGCTAAGTGAAAGGAGCCAATCACCTCCATGTGTGACCCAAAACTATAAAAGTCATAGAAGAACACAGGCAGTAATTTCTCTGACACTAACCACAGCAACTCTTTTCTAGATATGTCTCCTGAGGTAAGGAAAATAAAAGCAAAAATAAACTATTGCGATTACATCAAAATAAAAAGCTTCTGCACAGCAAAGGAAATGATCAACAAAACTAAAAACCTACTGAATGGGAGAATATATTTGCAAAAGATATATCCAATAAAGGATTAGTATCCAAAAGGTACAAAGAAATTCTACAGGGGTGCCTGGCTGGCTCAGTCAGTACAGCCTGTGACTTTTGATCTTGGGGTTGTGAGTTTGAGCCCCACAATGGACGCAGAGCTTACTTTAAAAAATAAAAATATTTTTTTGAAAATAAAAAACTTCTATAACTCAACACCAAAAAAATAAATAATCCAATCTAAAAATGGGCAAAAGACATGAACAGACATTTCTCCAAAGAAGACATACAGATGGCCAACAGACACATGAAAAGATGTTCAACATCACTAATCATAAGAGAAATGGGACTCAAAACCACAATGAGAGATCACCTCACATCTATCAAAATGGCTAAAATCAAAAATACAAGAAACAGGGCACTGGGCTGCCTCAGTCAGAAGGGCAGGCTTGATCTTGGAGTCATGAGTTTGAGACCCACACTGGGTATAGAGATTACTTAAATAAATAAATATTTTAAAAAACAACAACAGGAGAAATAACAAGTGTTGGTAAGGATGTGGAGAAACGGGAACCCTCTTGTACTGTTGGTGGGAATGCAAACTGGTGCAGCTACTGTGGAAAACAGTGTGAAGTTTCCTCAACAAATTAAAAATAGAACTACCCTATGATCCAGAAATCACACTACTGGGTATTTACCCAAAGGAAATGAAAACACTAATTCAAAAATATGTGCACCCCTATATCTATTGCGGCATTATTTACAATAGCCAAATTATGGAATATTTTATTCCAATATATATATATATGTGTGTGTGTGTGTGTGTGTGTGTGTGTATATGTTTATATATATATATATATACACACACACACACACACACACACATGAAGTATTATTCAGCCACAAAAAAAAAATGAAATCTTGCCATATGCAACAACATAGATGGATCTCAAGATCCATCCAACATTTAATAAGTCAGAGAACGACAGATACCATATGATTTCACTCATATGTGGAATTTAAGATGAGACCGAGTAATATATACAATTGTTCAATCCCTATATTGTACATCTGAAACTAATTTAACACTTATGTTAACTATACTGGTGTTAAAATTAAAAAAAAAAAGGGGGGGCCATTCACAAAAGACCACATACTCTAGGATTCCATTCATAGAAGTGTCCAGAAGAGGCAAATCCACTGAGACAGAAAACAGATCAGTGGTTGCCAAAGACTGGGAAATGACTGCTAACGAGTTCAGGGGTTTTTGTGAGTGATGAAAATGTTCTAAAATCAACTGTAGTGACGGCTGCACAACTCTGTGAGTGTGCTGGAAACCACTGAACTGCATACTTTACATGGATGAACTATATGGTATGTGAATCAGATCTCAATAAAGCTGGTATTTTTAAAAATCCCTGCCCTGATGAATGGGGGCTGGAGGGCAACCAGATAAATAAAATATTTAAGTAACCATATAAAGATACCAAATAACAGTGCTGTGGGGGAAAATAAAGTGGGAAGGGAGACAGTACAAGGAAGGGACCTGCGATCTTTGTATAACAGAGATAGGTGGCTTCACTCAGGACAAGGACCTGAAGGACCCAAAAGAGTCCGCATGCAGAGAAGAGTGTTCCAGCAACTCCAGAAAACTCTAGGGCTCACAAGTGCCTGGCAGACAAGAGTCCAGCTGCAATCAAAGAGCCCTAAGCAGGGGCACCTGGGTGGCTCAGTCGGTTAAGTGTCCGACTTCGGCTCAGGTCATGATCTTGCAGTCTGTGAGTTTGAGCCCCGAGTCGGGCTCTGTGCTGACAGCTCAGAGCCTGGAGCCTGTTTCAGATTCTGTGTCTCCCTCTCTCTCTGACCCTCCCCCGTTCATACTCTGTCAATCCCTGTCTCAGAAATAAATAAACATTAAAAAAAATTAAAAAAAAAAAAAAAGAGCTCTAAGCAGCTGTGTGATGGGAGAAAGGGAAGCCCCCAGCTTGTCGGACATGACAGAAGGGTATCTGTAACTATGAAGACCAATTCAGGGGCCAATAAGTGCTAGGCTAATATCAGTTCTAAAAATATCTGCTGAACAAGTGAATGATAAATGAACCAACTCTGCCCCAAGGCTGCCTCCAGCCCTAGCTGTCCCCTGAGCCCCGTTACCTTTCCAGCTCAGTCTGATGTTCCACTCATAGAAGAAAATCAGCTTTCCTTTGCGGCTGCTGCAAGAAGCCTCACCTTCTACCTGCTTCAGCTCACTGATCACACGGTGTCCAGTCTCATTCTCCACGACGATGCCCACCAGGAGGTCGCGGAGCTTCCCCTTGGACAAGCTGGTAGCATCCCGCTCTGTCCTGCCAGGGACCAGAAAGGAAGAGCCATGAATGGAAGCCCCAGCTGGTATCCACATGCCCAGGCTGGGGCATCAGGGCAGTGAGATCCGCTCATCTCCTCTCAGGCAGCCTTGACAGACCTACCAATCTCAAAGTTCCAAATGTGCTTCTTAAATCAGATTTCCACCAAATATCTTTTCATATTCCCGCTCAGTTCCTTAGGATACTATTATCCACTATGTAAAGTAGTATTTTGTCTTCAAAACACTAGCTTATTTGGGGCCAAGGGGTCTAGCAATCTCACCCATTGGAAATGGATGGGCAAAGCGGCCATACAAAAAGGCAGTAATAACCGAATTAATTTTAATCACAAGACAAATGATCAAGTGTTTTCACACATATATTATCTCATGCAATCTTCCCAAATAAATGCTTCCATTTTAGGGAGTGGAAACGAGGTGAGAGAAGTCCCTGATGTGTCATGGTGACAGTGCTGGGAAAGGAGAGGCCAGGGCTCCCTCAATAAGCCGCTCACAAGCTGACGGCTTTACTCTGCCCTGACCTGCCTCAACATCAGCTTGATGGCCTTGAGGTAACACAGCCCTCAGTGATGCTGCATCACCTCCTGAAACTCTGGGGCAGAGAGGGAGGCAAGTATTAAGCCCATGTTCCAGATGACATCCAAAAAGGATGTGCAACCGCTCAAACTCCTAGAAGGCGGGGCTCACTAAAAGCCAATCGAGTTAGATCTACAGCTGAGATCCAATTTCCTGTTCTTTCCACTACACGCAGACCAACGGACAAGCGCGCACACACGCGCACACTCTAGCTCCTTTTAACTTCTAGAAACAACAAGAGGGGTGGGGGGTGGGGGTGTCTTAAGGTCACAGACTGTCAAAGTTGAACAGGTAAGTCAGATACCATTCGTGGGGCCCAAACCAAGTTTCACAAGAAGGAAACTTAAGTTCCACAGCCAAGTGCAGATAAGCCCCCAGGTCTCCGGACTCACCTGAGGCTTATTTACAGCAGCGGTCTGAGCAGCTGCGGGGGCGGGGAGAATCCTCTGCACCTGTGCAGGCCCCGCCCTACGGAGGGAGCGCCGCGGCCCGAGAGGCGTGGCCACCCCACCCCGCAGGGCACCCGGAGCCCGGTGCTCGCAGAGGGGCCCCACCATCCGGCCCGCCGCTGCGGAGGAGGAGGCCCGAAAGCCCCGGCCCCCGCCCAGCCGCACCAGTGCCAGTTGTTCACATTGGTCCCGTCCTCCCGCTCCTCCACGAACCAGCGCGGGTCCCCCTGGCCCCATTTGGCCATGTCTACGCTGACTGAGCGGCCTCCGCGGAGAACAAGAAAGGGCCTCCGTGCGGGATGCCCTGCGGCTCCGTAGCGACGTTTCCGGCCTCCGAGCCCGAGATCCGAGCGTTCGCGGCGCCCAGAAGGTGCCAGAAAATCCCGCCCTCTGCGCCGCCCCGCCCCGCTGCGGGGCGCGGAGAGAGCAGGAGCCCTGCCGGGGATCCGGGAGGCGGGGTCGCGCGGAGCAGTGCAGTGTTGGGGCCGGGAGGCCGCGAAGCCCAAACGGGGCCGAACGGTCTGGGAGGCAGGGGTGATGGGGGCAAGGCGTCCGAGAGGTACGGCTGGAGAGGGGCGCGAGCCAGGAGCCCCGGGCCCGCCAGGGGACTCGCAAGTGCAGAGCCCAGGAAGGGGACCTTCGGCCGCCTGCAAAAAACCGAGACGCCGTTTAAGGATTCTTTATTACTATCGCAGTGATCATTTTCAGTGCAAGCAAGTGGTGGGTAAGGGACGCCTGAGGGAGGTATTGGGGATGCAGCTGGCAGGCTGTCAGCGGCCCCGCTAACGGTATTGGGTGAACCTGGTCCTGGAGGATGCGCCCCGAGCACTTGATCACCCTGTTCGCGGTGCGACAGACTCCAGCTCGGAGCGCGCGCACGGTGCGCTGTGGTCTGTGCTGTGCGCACGCTCTTCACGCCGCAATCCTACTCTGTTCCTGCAGAGTTGGTTCACCCTGGTTCTCACGCCTTTCCAACACCTGTGCAAGCAGCACGAACTGCCAAGTTCTGTTACTTCAGAAATGTTTACATTCTATGCACGTAATAATCCTTCATAGATGACCAAAGAATGTGATTGCAAGCAAAAAAAAAAAAAAAAAAGTGATAGCAAGCGCCTATTATTGGAGCTTACAGCAATTTTTCAATAATTAAGTGGATGTTGATGACTTCTTTCACAAATTTTCACCGTCCTACAAAAACTTTGCACCAACTATATGGACACTGTTACTAAGATGTCAATGGTTATTTATTTAGCAGGGAAAACGAATAATGACAATGAAAGGGTGGAAGTACCTGGCTGTTTTCTTCCTTTGCCTGTGTTCTGTGCTCATTAAATTTACTGGGGGAGAATATTTTCTCCATTTGCTTACTGGAGCTGCTACATTCCAATATCATCTTCAGAAAAGCTATCCCAGTTGAGTCAACAAAATAACATTGATCCCCAAACAAAATAACATTGTAATTTCACCTTTCATAGCTTTACTTCACCAAAGGCATGAACGCTGACACGAGGTGTCAAATAAGGAAGAATTGCAGTGGCAATAGTAAGTGGGCATTGTTTTCTTGTGGATTCGCTGTTTCATCTTTTATCTAATTCATAAAGACGGGCACCTGGCTGCCTCACTTGGTCTCGGGGTCCTGAGTTTGTTCCCCACATTGCGGGTAGAGATTACACAAAGAATATTACTAATAGAACATTACATGGTAAGATTTATATATATATAAGTAACCTGGGGGAAAACAAGACTTACCAGAAAACATACAAAGGCAGAAGCTATAATTACTAAAATTTTATGTGAACAAAAATATTTTCTAACATTTATACAAAAAGAAATTATCCCAATGGAAGTGACTTTATTAAAATGGAAATGGAAAAGGTGTTATTCTTTGTAGGTAATTGATCAAGAATTAAATTGACCTTAGGCACCTGGGTGGCTCAGTCAGTTGAGCACCTGACTCTTGGGTTTGGCTCAGGTCATGGTATTGAGCCCCGCATCTGGCTCTGCACTAAGCTTGGAGCCTGCTTGGGATTCTCTCTCTCTCCCTCTGCCCCTCTCCCCACAGCTTGTGCTCTCTCTCAAAAAAAAAAATAAATAAGTAAATAAAAATAAAATTTTAAATTGGCCTAAAAGAAATTGCTCCAAAAAATAATTTTCACAAAGAAAATCTTCAGAATTAATGTAATTATTATTAAAATATTTGTCTTTGGGACACCTGGGTGGGTACGTTGGTTAAGTGTCCAACACTTGATCTCTCTGTTTAGGTCATGACTTTACGGTTCATGAGACTGAGCCCAGCATCCAGCTCTGAGCTGACAGCTCAGAGCCTGCTTGGGATTCTCTTTCTCCCTCCCTCTCTGCCCCTCCCCTGCTCTCACGTGTGCGTGTCCTCTCTCTCTCTCTCTCTCTCTCTCTCTCTCTCTCTCTCTCTCTCTCAAAATAAATAAAAATTAAAAATAAAATATTTGTCTTTAAAAACCAGTGAAGGGTCTCAAAGAGATATCTGTACACCCATGATCACAGCAGCATTATTCACAACAGCTAAAATGTGGAAGTAACCCAGTGTACATTCACAGATGAATGGATAAACAAACTGGTATATGCATACAGTAGACCATTATCCTTACAAAGGAAGGAAAGTCTGACATATGCTACAACATGGATCAATCTTGAGGTTCACTTTATGCTACTAATGTGAACTTAGCATATTAACATTATGTTAAGTGAAATAAGCCAGTCACAAAAAGACAAATACTGCATGATTCCCCTTATCTGAAGTGTTTAGAGTAGTCAGATTCACAGAGACAGAGAGAATAGTGGTGGCAAGGGGTTGGGGGGAGGGCGGCATGGGAGTTATTGTTTAATGGGTGTAGAGTTTCAGTTTTACAAGATAAAAAGAGTCCTGGAGATGGACAGTGGTGATGGTTGCACCACATTTTGAACGTATTCGATACCACTGACCTGTACACTGAATGGTTAGGATGGTAAATTTTGTTATGTGTGTTTTGCCACACACACAAATCAATGAATCGATGAGTAAAAGACTGTTGGAGAAGAGCATATTCACACAGTATGAAGGTGCCTCACACACACACACGCACACAAACTCATACAGTTTGCCGCTTAATTACAAAAGGGAGAAGTGATCTTTACAAAGGAGAAATCTGGATGCAAGAGATGAATCAGAGGAATCTACCCCCAAAACCAAGAGCACACTGTATACTCTGTATGTTAGCTAACTTGACAATAAATTATATATAAAAAATAAAGGAAGGTTTTTTCCATTTCTAAAAAAAAAAAAAAACAGTCACTGCTCTACATCCTACTTCTTACAGCACGGAAAAAAAGAGAGAGAGAAAACGAGACTAACCACCTTAACCAAATGATCAAACTCAGCATCACCAACAGTGGAGCAAATGGACATGGATACACCGTCACCCATGCAGTATTCCTGTGCAAAGTGCTTAATCTGAATCAAAGCATGCAGAAACAACCAGAAAAGCCCAAACTGAGGGAAATGCTGCACGATGGGGCTGGCTTGGACTCTTTGCAAATAAACATTTCGTGAATGTCAAAGGAAGACTAGAGAGGGGTGCCAGGCTGTGGCTCAGTCAGAGCATCCGACTCTTGATCTTGGGGTGGTGAGTCTGAGCCCCACCTTGGGTGTGGAGACTACTTTTTAAAAAGGGGGGCACCTCTGTGGCTCAGTCAGTTAAGTGTCTGGCTTTGGCTCAGGTCATGATCTCATGGCTCGTGGATTCAAGCCCCACACCAGGCTCTGTGCTGACAGCTCAGAGCCTGGAGCCTGATTTGGATTCGGTGTGTGCCTCTCTCTCTGCCTCTCCCACACTTGCGCTCGGTCTCTCTTTCTCAAAAATAAACATTAAAAAAAAGAAGACGATGACTGAAGAAATGTGACAACTAAGTGCAACGCACAATCCTAGAGCTCCTGAATCCAAAACAGTTTAAAATGACAAAATTGGGGAAATTTAATTTGCATTTAAATTGCATTTCAGACTGCTTATTGAATAACATTGGGTCAATGTTAAATTTTCTGAGCATTGAATTTTGGTTAGAAAGGAGAACATTCTTGTTCTTTGGAGAGAAGGGCAGATTATTTAGGGGGTAAAGTGTCATGAGGTCTGCAATGAACTCAACTGATTCGGAGAAAAGAAACAGATAAAGCAGGTGTGGCAAAATGTTGACAATTTGTGACTCTAGGTGAAGAATATCTGAGGGCTCCTTGTACTATTCTTGCAACTCCTCTGTAAGCTTGAAATTTTTTTTCAGAATAAAAATTGAGGGAAGAAGTTCAGTCAAAACATCTTCAGGCTCAAAGCAGTGGGCTCCACCCTTTGTAACCATCTGTTCCTAAGATGGGTAAATATCACACCACAACATTTACTGAACCGCTACTGTGTGTCCAAGTCTGCTCAATGATGTAGTGACTGCAAAAGTGAACAGGGCTCTGGCTCTGGTAGAGGAGACCAGTGTGACTTCATCTTCATGGCAAATACAGAGCACCCTGGGAGCATGGAGGAGAAAGTGCCTAATTTGACTGCAGGGAGTGTGGTGCTTGGGTAGGTCTTTTCTCAGAGGAGGTTTGAAGAGTGAGTAAGAGAAGGAACAACAGAGGGAGCAGCTGTTCCCAGAAGCGCCCAGGCACAGAAGCCTCAAGAAGCACATGGTGCCAAGGTGGTGATGAATGGGAGTGATATGAGGGGGTAACAGGACATAAGCGTGCAAGGGGCCAAAATGTCCAACATGAAAAACCTCGTTTGCCTGGCTCAGGAGCTTGGACTTTGTAGGATAGACAACTACATGGACGGAAAACTGTTCAGGTGATCTAAATGGAGAAATATCATAATCGAACTTGTGTTTTAGAAAAATCATTCTTGGGGCATCTTGGTGGCTCAGTCGGTTAAGTGTCCAACTCAATTTTGCTGAGGTCATGATCTCATGGTTTGTGGGACTGAGCCCCATGTTGGGCTCTGCGCTGACATGTGGAACCTGCTTGGGATTCTCTCTCCCCCTCTCTCCTCCTCCCCCATCCTTGCTCACACATGCAACCTCTCTCTCAAAATAAACTTCAAAAAAATTTTTAAAAAAGAAAAATCATTCTTAATAAACTTTGCACAATGGACAGGCACGGGCCAAAAACTGGGAGGAAGGAGATTTCTTAAGGTGGAGATGAGGCCACAGATTAGGGAGAGATTTGAAAGTTGAATCTGTGAGCCAGTCAGATATTGGAGTGTAGCAGAGGAAATGTTTTTCAGTGGCTGAGACTTTCCACTTGGTTAGTCAATATCACCCTGAGAGACAAGAATGAAAAGAGGCTGGGAGAGGGCTTAGGTTACAACTCCAGAGAGCAACATTCAAGGGATGAGCAGAGAAGGTGGAGTCTGAAAAGGAGCAACTGAAAGAGGAAGAAAACAAAGAAGGCATTTCATCATGGAAGCCAAGGCCCATAACAGAGGGAGTGGTCAGCAGTGTTAGATATCGGAAAGTGCAGGTAGGATAAGAAATTGTTCTCTGGATTTAACAAGAGTGTTGATGGGCCCTTTGCAGAGAGCAGTGTCAGTGAATGATGGGAGCAGAAGCTAGGTCACAGTATACAGAGGAGTTATGGGAGGTGAAAAGGTGGAGGGCGTGCTTTCAAAATGTCTGATAAGGATAAGAGAAATGGACAGTAGCTAGGTGGGCATATGGGATGGAGGGAGGTTTTGCCTTTTCCCTTTACAAGTTTTCATATGCTGATGTGGAGTAGCTGGTGAGAAAAAGGGATCCCTGTCCAGATGGTGGGGCAAAGGCCCAGAAGCAAGGGGAGGAGAGGAGTCCAAAGGCAGGTGAGGTCAACATGAGATAGGAAGACCCAGAGAAAGGATAAGAATGGATGTTTTGGGGGCACCTGGATCGCTCAGTTGGTTAAGCATCTGACTTCAGCTCAGGTCATGATCTTATAGTTTGTGAGTTCGAGTCCCACATTGGGTGAACTCAAGCCCCACTTCAGGTGAGCTCGAGCCCTGCTTTGGGTGAGCACAAGCCCTGGGTGAGCCCCACTTCTCTCTCTCTCTCTCTCTCCCCCTCTCTCCTCTTCTCTCTTCCTCTCTCCCCCCACCCCGTCTCTGCCCCTCATAGGATTCTCTCTCTCTCCCTCTCTCTCTCTGCCCCTTGCTTACTTGAGCCCTCTATGTCTCAAAAAAAAAAAAAAAAAAGAATTGATGTTCTTGGGTTTGTTTTGAGAGGGAGACAGAGCTCACACACATGTGAACTGTGGGAATGCGGGGCAGTAAAGGGGGTAGAGAGAGAGAATCTTAAGCAGGCTCTATGCCCAGTGCAGAGCCCTACTTGGGGCTCAGTCTCACAACTGTAAGATCACGACCTCAGTGGAAATCAAGAGTCAGAAGCTTAACCGACTGAGCCACCCAGATGGCCCTGGATGGATGTTTCTATACCAAGCTTGGTTTTTCTCAGTTTGATTTGGGGATGGGGAGAGAACAACTTTAGGTTCAGGCATCTTGCCTAAAGTGAGCATGATGTCCTGACAGGCTCTGGGGGGAAGAAATGCAGAATGTTCTAAGTATGTGTTTCTTCCCATCTGCCCTGGGGTAAGCCCAAATCATTGTCACCTTTTCTACACATAACTAACTCCACCACATTTTCTCTATGTCTATAGAAAGGAGTTGAAAAGTCTATGTCCAGGATTGACTCTTACAATGCATTAGAGAATCAGAACTTTGATTCAAGTTTCACATCACAGTAGATCTATGAGCTGCTAAGATTCTGCTGTTGAGAAAGTCACTACTCTCAAAGCCTGTGCTGCAGTATGGCTTCATTACACTAACAGTTATTGAGTTACCAATATACACATCTGCCCTAAGCACACGATAGCCCGTAGGGCACTTTGTATGGCATTGGCTCTCAAGCCATGTTCCCTTCACCCACCAGCTAGCCATGAGGAAGGAGCCCTTCCTCCTCTTCACCCCAAGGCCAGAGCTATGCCAGCACACACTGCAGTGTGGGAAAACATCTGATGACTGAAGAAAGGGAAACATACTTCTCAAACCTGAATGTTCCAGCCTATTTACCTAGGCTATAAAATCAATTCAGTAGGCATCTGCCATCATTTTTATCTTAATGAAATAGAATAGAGTTTAAATTATTGGAGTGATTCCGTATGATAAAGGCAAATGTTGTTCCTTAAATCATTCTCTCTCTCTCTCTCTCTCTCTCTCTCTCTGTGTGTGTGTGTGTGTGTGGTTACACTAAGGTGTTGCTTTTTTTTCTAATTGGAAAGCCACAGCTGTAGCAAACACAAAGACAAATACAACAGTTTACAACTAACTACCTGTTGATTTGCTTTGCTCATTGGAGAATCCCCAGTGCCTAGCACACAACAGTTCTCAGTAACTATTGGGTAAATGAATAAACTCATAAGAGTAAAGGAAGACATTGAAGGGATTATGAGAGGAGGGAACTGGGCCTTTGAAGGATGGATGGAATTTTGACAGCTAGAAGATGGGAGAGGTAGGTCCAAACCAAAGAAAAAAAGCTTTAACAAAGATGGGAAAGTAATTAGGGGAAGGAGAACATGGTGGGCAATCAGGCTATAATGAGCCACCCCCCACCCCAACCCCGCTTCTTTCCCTCCCAGTACTTGGAGCAGGGGCGGCAGCGGTGGGTTGCGCAGCCAAGGCCAAGATTAAGGCGAGACCCTGGTGACAAGGAATCGCCGCTTAAACAACTAAAAGAGCTGAAGGAGGCACTGTCCCAGCTGCGCCGTCGCTTAAGTGACAGGCAATGTGGCTTCCAAGCGCTCCAAGATTCGATTCAATTGTTTGCAAATCCATGGCCTGTGTTCCCACCGTCATTAAACAGGCTCAGCAAAAGAAGTTCAGCCAATTCTACGAGGGTGAGAAGTATGAGCCCCTGCACCTGAAGCCCAGGAATATACGCGCCATGAGCCTCCCGCCCCGGAGAACCCAACAAGGCCAAGCAGCCCGGCAGCGGGAGGAGGCGGTACCCACCGCATGAGGCCTCGGCCTGAGCATCGTCGTCAGTAAAACGCAACTGGGGGGAAAAAAAAAAGCCTATAAGGAGGACAATTTGAAGACAGTGTGAAAGCCAATGTGAAAAAGGCTTTTTAGGGGCGCCTGGGTGGCTCAGTCAGTTAAGTGACTGACTTCGGCTCAGGTCGTGATCTCACGTCCGTGGGTTCACGCCCCATATCCGGCTCTGTGCTGACAGCTCAGAGCCTGGAGCCTGCTTTGGATTCTGTGTCTGTCTCTCTCCGCCTCAGCCCTGCTCCCACTTGCTCTCTGTCTCTTTGTCTCTCTCTCTCTCAAAAAAATGAATATTAAAAAAAATTTTTTTTTAAGTCTTTTTACACCAAAAGTTAAGTAAATGTGTGCTGGGTTCTTCTCCTGCAGCAGTGTGAGACCATGCTGGCAGGCTGGAAGCCTGATGTCTGGACCCAGGTCTTGGATCCGCCACTTAAATTCCTAACCTCTCTGTACTTTACCATTGTAAAATGGGGATGGTGTTACCCCTTATTTAAATAATTAGATACGACTACTAGTAACAAAATAGCAGTAACAAAATAATACCGAACAAGCTATTTTCCTCTCATGTAAAAACAGGCAGTCCATGGCAAATATGGATGCTATGCAATCATTGGAGCCCTGAGCTTACATCAACGATCCTCCACATGGGGCTTCCACATCAGGATTCAAGATGGCCCCCCAACACATCCATATTCCAACCAGCATGAAGAACAGAGAGCCAATATACATCCTCAACCTTTTAAAAAAAATTTTGTTTGTTTATTTTTGAGAGACAGAGAGAGGCTGGAGGAGGCATAGAGTGAGGGAGACAGAGGATCTGAAGCAAGCTCTGCATTGACAGCTGATATGGGGCTTGAACCCATGAACGGTGAGATCATGACCTGAGCTGAACTCAGACACTCAACCAACTGAGCCACCCAGGCGCCCTACCCTCAACCTTTAAGACACAGCTGGGCACTTCTGCTTAGACCCTGTTGGCTATAACATGTCACATGGTAATTCCTAGGGAGGAAAACTGGGAAATACAGTCCTTATTCTAGTCTGCCATAAGCCCAGACCATATTTGGGAATTCTGTTACCAAAAAAGAAGGAAAAAATAGATACTGGGGGACAACTAGCAGTGTCTGCCACCCAACCTCATAGGCAGTGTGAAGTTAAAGAAGCTAATACAACTAAAGCTATTAGAACAGTTCCAGGCATGTAGGACGCACTTGATAAATGTTTTCATTGTTTTCTCCTCAGCCTCCCTGTGATTTTCTCTACTCCTATACACCGCTACCACCAAACTCCAAATCTCCTAAGTTGACATTCTAGCCTAGGTTTCCCAGCCAAGCCAAAGGCGACTCCTGTAGCCAACGATCTGCTTTGTCAAAGACGGCTTTACAACCACTCCCATATCCTTACCTGCAGGAATAAGGAGAGATAAAAGGGGGGTGGTGCCTCTCTTCTTTTAAGGGCATGACTCAGAAGTGGCAGACATCACTTCTACGCTTACCTCAATGGCCAGAACTTACATGCCACTAGAGAAAATATGGAGGAGGGGGTTGTTACTATAAAAAAGACAGGTAGAATGGATATTTAGAGAATAACCTATAAGCTCTGGCTCACCGCCACTTCCCTGAACCTGCTCCTCCTCCTATTTCCCTCCTGGTTTCTCTCTGTAGGCCATGGGCATCGCCATCTGTAGTAATTCAAGGGCTGGATGTGCCACTCAGCTGTGACCCTGCCCCGGCCTTGTCTCCAGAGCATCACACTGCACAGCTCAGGCACCATCCATGTGCCAATCTATACCTCACACTGAGTTGTAATATAGTGAGTGAATGAATGAATGAATAGGAGAGAAGGGAAAGCCTACCTTTTAGTAGAATGCCAACTAAAATTCTTTCTCAATAAGTAAAAACTACTTATTATTTTTACAGTGGAGAAATCCAACAGACACCATATATATATATATATTTTTTAAACAACAGATACCATCTTAACCAAGTGATAAAAATTAAATTACATTATATCTATGGGACAAATTGGGAGCACATGCCTCCTGATATGATGCACTGAGATCACAGAATCACTTCTAGAACATTTCTGACAAAGATCCATGACCTGAACCTAATCATAAAGGAACATCAGGCAGGCCTCTGACTCTTGGTCTTGGCTCAGGCCATGATCTCAGAGTTTGTGAGTTTGAGCTCTGAGTGGGGCTCCACACTGACCTTGTGGAATCTGCTTGGAATTCTCTCTCTCTTCCTCCTTCTGTGTCCCTCCTCCACTTGCATCCTCTCTCTCAAAATAAATAAATAAATAAACTTAAAACAAAAGAAAGAAACATCAGGCAGACCCAAACAGTGAGGGACATTCTATAAAGTAACTGGCCTGCAATATTCAAAAGGTCAAGGTCAGAAAAGTCAAGGCAAGGCTGAAGAACTGGTCCACATTGAAGGAGATCAAAGAGATGTCACAACAAAATGAAAAACGTTATTCTGAATTGGATCCTGGACTTTAGAAAAATGTAATGGGACAACTGGCAAATCTCAAATGTAGGTTAAATGACAATAGTGTATTAGTGTTAACTGATGGTCGACCTGTGGTTATATGGAAGAATGTCCCAATTTTTAGGAAGTATGGGCTAAAGTACTAAGGGTAAATGACACAGCATGTTTGCGTCTTACTCTCAAATGCTTACAAGACACAAATACGTATACATGGAGACTATGAATAATAAAACAAATGTGTACACTGCTAACCTGGGAATCTGAGTTAAGGCACACGATTTTATACTACTCTTGCGACTTTTCTGTAAATTTGAAATTACTTCAGTATAAAAATTTTTTTTCTAAAAATCGTCCCAGTTTGCTGTCAGCGTTTTGATGTTATTTTTTGCTGAACAGAAGGCTTTTGGTTTTTTTTTTTAATAGTCCAATATCAAATGTTTCCCTTTTGGCTTTTGGATGATGTGTCCAGCTTGGAGTAGTCATTTGAAGACAGTCCCTGGGTCAACAGCTAATTAAAGAGGAAAGGTAGCAAGTTTGCAAGAGAAGCACCATTAGGCATTGAGAAAGAATTGCTCAACTTTTCACTGAATCCATGGCTTGGGAGATGGAAACAGACTCTGAAAGCTTTACTGATCACTGAGCATCTTCAGTTGAATTTCTGGCAAATACCTCAAATTCAACAGATCTAAAAACCAGCTAATCTCTTTTCTCCAATTAGTCCCCTCTTTGGACTTTCCTATTTCTGACAGTCCCTCAAGTATCCCAACTCAGAAGTCATCTTGGTGCCCTCCTCATTTTCCTCCCACATCTCACCAGAAACTGACATTCGTTACTCTCTTCATAATCTCCTTGTGTGCTGCCACTTCCCTATCCTGGATCCTCATCCTTCAAACCTGAATTGTCCCTAGAGCCATCTCCATTTATCTTCTGGTTGCTACTCTTGATAACCTAATCCTGGAGGAAAAAATCTCATGCCTCTGCCCCCTCCCATTACTATGTAGAAACATGAAACCAGGTATCAACTTCTAATCCTTAGAGCTCTCATGCAACCAGAAGACAAAACAAATTTACAAATCAAATACAAACAAAAGCATAAAACCAATAAAATACAAATTAACATTTGTTCTTTGACTGTTCTACTGTTCACCCCATAGTTGTGGCACCAATGACCTACTGGAAATTCCGTGTGCCTGTACTACCATGGGCACTGATGGCCAATGATCCCATTTTCTTCTACTGGAACATTTACAAAACCAGAATTAGTATAGTCAATCACCAGGAAATTGGTCTTCATTTGACATAGATGCATGATTTACATATTAATTCCTCCTCTAATCTTTTCTCTTCAGCTTGTGACAAAGTAATTTGGTACCCTAAATACAGATGCAGATATGGTCAATGAAACCATGACATCATATAGGAATACACACCAATAAATCATCATCCACATAACTCTGAATTGTCTTATATTAAAATTTTAGATAGGGGTGTCTGGGTGGCTGAATTGGTTAAGTATCCACGTCTTGGTTTCAGGTCAGGTCATGATCTCATGGTTTGTAGGATTGAGCCTTGTATTGGACTCTGCGCTGACAGCACAGAGTCTGGTTGGGATTCTCTCTCCCCACTCCTCTCTCTGCCCCTCCCTCAGTCATGCTCATGCACATGTGCTGTCTCTCAAAATAAATAAATTTATAAATAAATAAAGATGTAAATATTCACAGCAACATTACTCATAAGAAAAAAGAAGCAACACAAGTGGAATGGATAAACAAAATGTGGTAGGTACATACAAATGGAATATTATTCAGGCTTACAAAGTAAGGGAATTCTTTATATTATAGGGAAAGGACAGTCTTTTCAATAAATGGTGCTGGGAAAACTGACAGCTACATGAAAAAGAATGAAACTGGGCCACTTTCTTACACCAGACACAAAAAATAAACTCAGAATGAATTAAAGACCTAAATGTGAGACTTGAAACCATAAAACTCATAGAAGAAAACATAGGCAATAATTTCTCTGACATCCATCCATTATTCTAGATATTTCTCCTTGGGTAAAGGAAGCAAAAGCAAAAATAAACTATTGGGACTACACCAGAAAAAAAGCTTTTGCACAGCTGAAGGAAACCATCAACAAAACAAATGAGAGAATACAGAATAAGAGAAGATATTTGCAAATGATATATTCGACAAGGGCCTAATACCTAAACATATAAAGAACTTATATAACTCAACATCAAAAAAATAAATAATCCTTTTAAAAAATGGGCAGAGGACCTAGACATTTTTCCAAAGATAACAAACAGATGGTCAATAGACACGTGAAAAGATGCTCAATATCAATAATCATTAGGGAACTGCAAACCAAAACCAAAATGAGAGATACATTTATATCTATCAGAATGGTTAGAATCCCAAAGATAAGAAATAACAAGTTGGTGAGGATGTAGAGAAAAAGGAACCCTTGTTCCTGTTGGTGAGGATGTAAATTGGTACAGTCGTTGTGGAATAGAGTATGGAGGTTCCTCAAAAAATTAAAAATAGAAATACTATATGATCCAGTAATTCCCTTGGTATTTACCCAGGGAAAGTGAAAACACTAATTTGAGAAGATATCTGCATGCCTATGTTCATTGCAGCATTATTTATAATAGCCAAGATATGGAAACAACCCAAGTGTGCACAGATATAGATGAATGGATAAAGAAGATGTGAGATGTGTATGTATATATTACACACAAACACATACGCATATACACAGTGGAATATTACTCAGCCATCAAAAGGATGAGATCTGGCCATTTGTGACAACACAGATGGACCTAGAGGGTATGATGCTAAGTGAAATAAGTCAGTCAGAGAAAGGCAAATTCCACATGATTTCACTTCTATGTGGAATCTAAAAAACAAAATGAATAAATGAAAACCAGAAACAGACCCAGGAACACAGAGAACTAACTAATGGTTGTCAGAGGGGAGAGAGGGGGGATGGGTAAATGAAGGAGAGGGGCAGGTCCAGGCTTCTAGTTACAGAATGAATAAGTCAGAGATAAAAGGTACAATATAGGGTATTGTGATAGTGTTGTGTGATGACAGACGGTAGCTACACTTGTGGTGAGCACCGCATAATGTGTTGACTTGTTGAATCACTATGATGTACACCGGAAACTAATGTGACATTGTATTAACTATACTTTAATTTTTCTTAAAAAGGAGGGAAGTTCTTGACCCATGGATGAATCTTGAGAATATCATGCTAGGTGAAATAATCACATATACTGTGATTCCACTTATATGAGGTACTTAGAGTAATCAAATTCATAGAGACAAAAAGTAAAATGGTGCTTACCAGGGGTTGGGGCAGGCTGAAAGAAGGATTAGGCTTACTAGGCACAGAGTTACAAGTTTTGCGAGATGCAAAGAGCTCTGTGGTGGTGGTTGTCTAAGGTAAATGTACTTTACACCATTTACTTTTATTTTTATTATTACTATTATTATTTTTAAATATTTGTTTTTGAGAGAGAGAAAGAGCACATGAGCAGGGGAGGGGTAGAGAGAGAGGGAAGCAGAGGATCTGAAGCAGTCTCCGGGCTCTGTGCTGACAGCAGAGAGTCCAACTCGGGGCTTGAACTCGCGAACCATGAGTTCATGACCTGAGCCGAAGTTGGACACTTAACCCACTGAACCACCTAGGTGCCCCTGTACTTTACACTATTAAACTATGCACTTAAAAATAGTTAAGATGGTAAATTTTATGTTATGTGTACTTTGCCACAATTTAAAAAAAATTTTAATATTATCATCAGGTGAAAGACCCAGATTTTTAAGTGCTGGTAGAGAGCTCATGGGCTCTGAATACTTTTGTAGACCATCTCCCCCTCTTCCCTGAAGTCCATACTGCTTTTATCCCTTCTCCACCCTATACCTCCAGCCTAGAATCCCAAGAGTGACCTTACTCTGACTCCTCACTACACTTCACTGTTCTCTCTCAACTCTCAATGACAACCTACAGCCCCAGGTAACTGGGGTCCACCAAACTTGACCCACATTCTCACTTTGTTTTGGCTTATGCCTTTCCCCAGCTGAAAAACACTCTTCCTTCTGCTTGTATTATCCAATCCTTCCATTCATTAAGTTCCTTCTCATAGTGGAACAACCCCAGACTACAAGGACTTCTCTCAATATCAAAGTGTGTCAATACGCTTCATTTAGAATTAGTCACATTCTAAATGTATCACTTACTCTTTCAATCACTCAACATTGAGCATGTGTCATACACATGACAATGTGCTAGACTCTGAATCAAATGCTATGTCTTCTGTCTTCTGCTTTTTAAAAAAATGTTTATTTTTGAGAGAGAGAGAGAGAGAGAGAGCGCAAGTAGGGGAGGGGCAGAGAGAGAGAGAGAGAGAGAGAGAGAGACAGACAGAATCTGAAGCAGCCTCCAGGCTCTGAGCTGTAAGCTCAGAGCCCAAGGCAGGGCTCGAACTCAGGAATTGCGAGATCATGACTTGAATTGAAGTCAGCTGCTTAACTGACTGAGCCTCCCTCCCCCCCCCCCCCGCCCCAGGCGCCCCTTCTGCTTTTTCTTTTTTTAAGTTTGAGAGAGAGAGCGCACATGAGCAGTGATTGGGGGAGGGGCAGAGAGAGAGACAGAGAAAAGGAGAATCCCAAGCAGGCTCCATACTGTCAGTGCTGAGCCTGATGCGGTGCTTGAACCCACAAACCTCGAAATCATGACCTGAGCTGAAATTAAGAGTCAGAAGCTTAACTAACTAGGCCACCCAGGCACCCCTTCTGCTTTTTATCTCTCTCATGGCCTCTTACACATTTAACAATGTTTACTGCAGCAGTTTGGATGATTTAATGGCCTATACTATCTTATTCCACATATGGACAGCAGATTTTAAACTACTGAAATCAAGAATAGTGTAAACTCAGGACTTGCCTGAAGCAACAGGATGTTTTGTTGGTGACGGTAGGGTTTTTTCCTAGCAATCTTACAAAGCAGCTGTCAGTTCGGGAGCCTGGGTGGTTCAGTGGGTTAACTGTCCAACTTCAGCTCAGGTCATGATCTCACGGTCCATGAGTTCGAGCCCCGCGTCAGGCTCTGTGCTGACAGCTCAGAGCCTGGAGCCTGCCTCAGATCCCGTGTCTCCCTCTCTCTGCTCCTCCCCCACTCATGCTCTAACTCTCTCTCTTAAAAATAAATAAACGTGGGGCGCCTGGGTGGCACAGTCGGTTAAGCGTCCGACTTCAGCCAGGTCACGATCTCACGGTCTGTGAGTTCGAGCCCCGCGTCAGGCTCTGGGCTGATGGCTCGGAGCCTGGAGCCTGTTTCCGATTCTGTGTCTCCCTCTCTCTCTGCCCCTCCCCCGTTCATGCTCTGTCTCTCTCTGTCCCAAAAATAAAAAACGTTGGGAAAAAAAAAAATTAAAAAAATAAATAAATAAATAAATAAACGTTAAAAAAAACACAAAAAACCCAAAGCAGTTGTCAGTACAATAAGGGTTTGAGGACTGAGTTCAACAGGGATTATGTGGTAGGAGATCCTAGTCCTTGTTATTGGAAGTTTCCATGATGATAACAGTAATGTCATTTGGTCATGAATGCCTGTGATGACAGCATCAAAAACATGCTATCCCCAACGTTCCCCTTAAATATGACTTGCCTAACAGACATCTGCACAAACACAAATAACTTTATTCACATGTTAGAACAGTGTTTGAGTAGATAGTGTTTTAAGGACACTTAATACATTTCTTGAACTCAGATTCGAGTTAAAAAAAAAAACTATATTCAAGCTCTGGGTATTTTACTTAAAAATTTTGCATGTAGCCCACTTGTTTCTGCACAAAGGTAAAATACTATCTGTATTTGCTTAATTCCCCATACTTTGCCATTTCATCATGATCTTGTACCCCCAGTCATTTCATTGTTCATCTAAGTTTACATTTCGTTTACCCACACTTTTCTGAGCTAATTTTCTCTCTTTATGTTCTAAAGGGTAGCTTTGAGGTTTCGGGTATTCCTTCCCAAGGTCCACAACAATTACCTCCCTAGAAAATGTCACTCCTTTTAAAGGTCTTCTGTGGTTTTCAACAGCTGATTGACTTCTGGTGACAGGTATGGGTGGTTTTTGCAAATCATCATCCTGCAAGAGAATGGGGCAACAGTCAAATGCTTAATTTATAAAAGCAACAAGCCCTTCTTTAAAACACCTAAGTTTATATTTTTAATTTAATTTATATTTTAAATTAAATATAGAAGCATTGTTCGTGAGAAACAGAAGAAGTGTTTCTAAGCGATACAGGAAAGCAGCGGTAATCCATCATGATCTCATTTTCATATTTCTATGGTTACAAAGGAGCCCCCTGCACTGTCATTCTGCCTCTGGGCTTAGGCCTTGTGTAAGGGAAGATGTGAACTGTCCCTATCAGGGAGCCCCGACAGGGAGCTCGAGAAGGTGCAGGGGTGATTGTATGCTGTTGTATAAGGAGCCTGGAACCAAAACGGGGGCGTGAGGCCTGGTCCTGAGCTTGGCTATGGGGAAAGAATGACCTTGAGCAATTCATCTCATTTTCTCATTTGTAACATGAAAGGGCTGGATCCCTAGATGATCTCCAAGGACTCCTCCAGCTCTGAGATCTTAGGATTCTGGGGAAAGCACAATGAAGGGGAACTATTAGGAACAACACAAATGTAAGAGTAAAGAATGGGAAAGTGTCTAGATTTGGCGCGTATGACTGGTTTAATAACACAGACTGATGAGCTAAGAAGATGGTTTGGATGACTGCAGACACGATGCTCCTTTCAGGTAAAAACTTAAGTTGCAGGCAAAGCCATGTCATTGGACCCAGCCAAGTCATTTACCACCTTTTCAATTAAACAAATTCTAAACAGCCCCTTGAGAGTAGAAAAGTCCGTCACCTCTTGACCATTTCCTTCAGCATTCTTAGGTTCTTGCTTCTCTCTTACTATGTCCTCCCCCTCTTCTTCCATGTTTTCTTTCTCTTCTAAGGGTGTGATCAACGCTTCTTTACTCCGTCTCTGGACAAGAATGCCAGGCCTCATGGGTGCGTTCAAGTCTATGATTTGTGTCAGGAGAGTCCTAGATAATCGATCAGCAGGATTTTTAGAAATTCAGGCGTGTTAGCCACCATTGCTATACCCCAAAATGACTTTCTACAACATTCTACGATACAGACTTACTTTTCTTGGTCTCTTGAAATGTTCGCCTCCACATTAGCAGCTAAACAACCTTCACCTCCATTACCATCTGCACAAGGGCGTTTTTCTGTCTGTACATCTTTCTTGCTTTGGAAACTGAAAATGAATAAGCAAAAAAATTCAGAAAAAGGAGAATGGCTCGAATTGAATGCTTGGCATAGAATATCACTTTTAAACAGGAAATAAGATTTCCTAAAATTCCTAAATGGACAAAGTAGGTAGCTATGGCGTTACTGGCTCTATCATAAATTGACTTAGATTATTTCTAGATACATTTGCTAGCATGACTTGAAATCTGATCCCAATTAATCAGCATGGATTTATACCATTTATATAAAAAAACCACCAATAAAAGGAGGATGCAAATGAAGCAAATTAGAAGGAGGATGAAGAAAGTGATTGCGGTGATTTCAAAGGCCAGAGGATTAGCCAGAAGACTCATCTACTCTCACAGTCACAGATCATGCAAATATTCTTTTCCAGCTTAGTTTGAATGTAGTTCTCTTGTTCTTTACGTTTTCTAGAAACAGAAGAACACAAGGCTATTTTCATTGTTGTCCTTTTGATCCACTTCATAAAAGATGCTCTGCTTGTTTCAATGAAGTTGACTCACACTGGCTAATTTCTCTCCATAAATATGGTGGGGGCTCAGGTGGTTGGAGGGGAGACTGAGCTGGGACACGTGGGATTGGCTCAGCTCACCTCCCCTCACCCCAAAAACTATCAAGAATCCAGAGGAGAGGAATTGGAGCAGCTGGAGCCAAGCCCAGCTCCCCATTCTTTTCTCTTCAATGACATCATAGAATCATGGAACCGTTCAGTTAGCAGGACCAGAGTGCCAGCCCAACCCTGCCCATCACCGGAGTCAGGAGAACTACGAAACTCTCCTCTGGGCTGCTATCTGTCCTCTCCTCTCAGAGGGCTGGGGTGGAGGCCATGTGGCACCACCCTGACTACTCTTTGCACAAGGATTTTCTTTCTGCTCTCTGAACACCAGCTTTCCTTTCTTAACCCGAGCCTGTTTCTCTTATGCTTCTTTCACAGACAATGAATAATCAGTCCACTTCCTTCTTATAAAATCCCTCTCTAGAGTAATCTACTTACCTCCTAATGGGTGCTTTCCAGGCTAAATAGCCTATATCTTTCTAATCTCACATCCCTGGACCTACTTTCTGGACAAATAAGCAAACTGGCACCTCTAGTAGCTATGGCTGAGGAAGCAGGAGCAGAGCAAGATGATCAGAGTCATGATGATCCTGCCCCCAACCTCACTTCAGGTGAGTGAGTGATGCCCACAACGGAGCAGAGCTAGGGTTTTCTGAGAAGCAAAGGAAGGTACAAAGGAATATGGCAGGTACTGCCAACCACATCTAAAAGAGTCAGAAAATGAGCCCTTGGGGGTCTCTGGGCGGTAGTAACACTGGCTCTCCTTCAGAAGGGCAAGGACTACGGCTTTTTTATCACTGGATACTCCACCAAATCAGAATCTGCAAAGCCTACAAATGTTGAATGGATGGGTCTGTGCGGCAGGTGTGGTATGTATGTATGTGGTGTGCGTGTAAGTACAAGTAGAGCTTGTTGGAGGGTTCAGGCCAACCCTGATTTCTAGAACATGGGGACATCTAGGCCACTCCTGACAGAGTCAGAATTCACAGATGCTTCCTGCAGCAAGGCTCCCAGATAAAGACTCAGAGCCCATATCACTCTCCTTCCTCTATACTGCTGCCAGACTGAAACTTTAAGAGCCCAAATCTTCCCATGTCTCATGTACACACAAAGGATTTTCCTGGGAGATGGGACTATTTTTGATCTACTGTTAGTTACACACATTTAGACTTATGTAAAAACCCATCAAACTGTATCCTTAAGACTAGTGTGCCTTGTGTCATCTACTGTGTGGATACCACACGGAATAGAAAGTAAAAAGGGGCCCCATTCCTATACTGGGCTTGAGTGTGTGTGGTGCCATGAGCAGTGCTGGACCAGAGGGGACTGATGCTAGTTGGTCCTGCCTCCAAGACTTTGTACCAGATATAGTCTGAGACCAGAGACCTTTAGCAAAAAGTAAGGGCTAGTAAGACTATCATAAGCATTTTCCTTCATTGAATGTAACTTGGAAATCGATGTTAAATTTATATATATAGTTAACATAATTCTGAAAAGTGTAAGGTTATCCAACTTTGTCCATAAATCACATTTTTAAGTACACTGGACTAGAAGTTTCTGATGTCATGATACTCGAAGATGGATTCCAGAACCTAACCCAGGGCACCTTGCACATGGGTGTGTGCTCAAAAATTACACATGGTGGGAAATTACTACCAATTCTACAGAAATTTAAAAATATTCTAAGAGAGTATTATGAAAATTGTATGCTGACAAATTGAATAATCCAGATGAAATGGAAAAATTCCTAGAAAAACAATCAGACAGAATTGTGAAGATATAGAAAATCTGAATAGAAATATAATAATGAGACTGAATCAATAATCAAAACCTTTGAACAAAGAAAAGCCCTGAACCAGATGGCTTCACTGGAGAATTCTATTAAACATTTAAAGAAGAACTAACCAATCTCTTTCAAACTCTTCCAAACAATTGAAGAAAAGGGAATACTTCCTAACTCATTGCATGAGGCCAGCATTATCCTGATACCAAAGCCAAAGACAATACAAAAAAAGAAACCTAAAGACTGATCTCCCTTAGGAACACTGAAGCAGAAATCCTCAACAAAGTACTAGCAAACTGAATTTAGCAGCATATTGAAAGGATTATGCCACAACATAGTGGAATTTATTCCTGGAATGCAAGGATGACTTAACAGAAAAATCAATGTAATATACCACATTAACAGAATGAAGGGGAGAAAAATACATGATCATCTCAATTGATTCAGGAAAGGCATCTGACATAATTTAACATCCTTTTCATGATGAAAAACACTAAACAATTTAGGAATAGAGCCTACTCCAACATAATAGAGCCCATATATAGGAACCCCTATATATAGGAACCCATATATAGGAACAGCTAACATCATACTCAGTGGTGAGAAAGTATTTACAAATCACATATCTGATAATGGATTAATATCCACAATAAATAAAGAACTCCTACAACTCAACAATAACAAAAAAACCCAATTCAAAAATGGGCAAAGGACTTGAATAGACATTTCTCCAAAGAAGATATGCAAATGGACAATAAGCACATGAAAAGATGCTCAACATCACTAATCATTAAGGAACAAATCAAAATTGCAATGAAATAACCACTACACCCATTAGTAAAGCTATTACTTAAAAAAAAGAAAAGAAAAAAAATAACAAGTGTTAGTAAGAATGTGGAGAAGTTGGAACCCTTGTGAATTGTTGGTGGGAATGTGAAAAGTACAGTCACCATGGGAAAAAATATGGCACTTCCTCAGAAAATTAAATATAGAGTTCCATATGATCCAGCAACTTCACTTCTGGGTATATTCACGAGAGAAGGAAAGCAGGGACTGGAACAGATATATTTGTACACCCATGTTCACAGCAGCATTATTCATAATAGCCAAGCAAGGGCGGGGGTGGGGGGCAGAGAGAGAGAGAGAGAGAAAGAATCCCAAGCAGGCTCCACATCATCAGCACAGAGCCCAACTTGGGGCTTGAACTCACAAACCATGAAATCATGACCTGAGCCAAAACCCACTGAGCCACCCAGGTACCCCCCACCCCGGGAGACTTTTTGACCTTGTGATTCCAACCCAGGGAAGAAGTAAGAGGACATTCCATCTCACCTCAGAAGAGCAAGTTTCCCCCAGGGTGTGTACAGACCAAGCCTTTTGCACATTACATTGGTCCCACCCCTGTGACAACCCAGCACCCTTAACAAGAAGTAGGAACCATTATCAAGAGGCAAATAGGGGACTTCCTTTGGTGTTTTATTTTGGAAGCTTGAGCTGGAAAGGATGAGAGCACTATCTCTTTCTGGGGATGCTGCTGTGGGAGGTGAAGCCAAGCCCACCTCTGCTGTCTGTCTAACTGGAACACGAGTGGTTTTTCAATTGATTTTGTTCAGCCAGTAAGCTTTTTGCTTTTATCTCTTTTAAAAGACACAATTTGCTCTAATCATTTGTACTGTTATTGTTATTTACATATTTTATTTTAATCTATTTTAGTTTTTACTTGCTTTCCTCAACCTCTGTACTCATAGCCTTTGATCTAAACATTTTCTGATAAAACATTAGGAATTTTCTAGGGCAGAGCTTCTCTATCTGTAGCAAAGAAGCAGGTTTCAATTTTTTTTCTCCCAATCCACTGAGAACCAATACTTGCGCAAAACAGAATTATTAGAGTGATCATATGTTTGGATGTTACAGCAATGTAAAATAGTTATTAAAAGTTTCTAGGTATTTACTTTCAATTTCTGTATTGTGTTGCAGACCAGTGGCAATTTAAGGACAAATACCTACCCAGAGATTACACCTGGATTAACACTGATTGAACAACGATTTGTTAAAAAAATTTTTTTCAATGTTTATTTATTTTTGACAGACAAAGACAGAGTGCGGCAGGGGAGGTGTAGAGAGAGACGGAGACACAGAGTCCGAGGCAGGCTCCAGGCTCTGAGCTGTCAGCACAGAGCCCAACGCGGGGCTTGAACCCACGGACAGCAAGCTCATGACCTGAGCCAAAATCAGACACTTAACTGACTGAGCGACCCAGGCATCCCAGTAACTGTTTTAAATAACATTTGTGTTGGGGCACCTGGGTGGTTCAGTCGGTGAAGAGGCCAACTTCAGCTCAGCTCATGATCTTGTAGTTCATGAGTTTGAGCCCTACATCAGGCTCTGTGCTGACAGCTCAGAGCCTGGAGCCTGCTTCATATTCTGTGTCTCCCTCTCCCTCTGCTTCTTGCCTGCTCACGCTGTCTCTGTCTCTCAAAAATAAATAAACATTAATAAATAAATAAATTTGTTTTTTGCAGAAAATTTGGAAAATGCCAAAAAAAAAGGAAAATAAAATCTGATGTAATTCCAACATCTAGAAGTAAAAACTATTGAAATATACTGACATTTTGTATTACATATACTGACGGTTGTACAGCCCTGTTCAGTATAATTTTAGAATATTTTTATCATCCCCAAACGAAGCCCCTTACCCATTAGCAGTCAGACCCCAGTCTCTGGCAACCACTAACTATTGCCTTTTTTTTCTTTTTAAGATTTTATTTTTAAGTAATCTCTACACCCAACATGGGGCTCAAATTCACAACCCCGAGATCAAGACTCTCATGCTCCACCGACTGAGCCAGCACATGGCCCCCTGATCTATTTCATTTCTATTGATTTGCCTATTCTCAATATTCAAAATAAATGGAATCATACAATATGTGGCCTTTTGTGTCTGGCCTCTTTCAGCTTAGCATAATGTTTTCAAGATTCATCCATGCTGCAGCATTAACAGTACGCCATTCCTTTTCATTGCCAAATAACGTATTTTATAAATATATCAAATTTTGTTTTATCCATTATCAGTTGATAAACATTTGGGTTGTTTCTACTGTAGCTATTGTGAATAATGCTGCTCTGAACATTCATGTGTATGTTTTTACAGAGACATAAGTTTTCATTTCTTTTGGATATATATGAAAGTATATATATATGACTCAGGATTACTGAGTCATATGGTTAAGTCTATGTTTAACATTTTGAGGAAACACATATGTATTTTAATAACTTAAAAAAATTAGAATCACTATATATGTACTTTGTTAAACTTACCATTTTTATTATAAACATTTCCCCAATGTCTTCTGATAATCTTCAAAATGATGATTTTTTTTAGGGGCACCCGGGTGGCTCAGTCGGTTAGTGTCTGACTTTTGATTTCTGCTTAGGTCAGAATCTCACAGGTTCATGAGTTCCAGCCCTGCAAAGGGCTCTGCGCTAACAGTGCGGAGCCTGCTTGGGATTCTCTCTCTCTCCTTCTCTCTCTGCTCCTTCCCCACTTGCGCTCGCTCCCTCTCTCTCAAAATAAATAAATAAACTAACAAAATTTTTTAAAAAGATGATTTTTTTAAATACATACACATTTCCCCAATTTATAAAAGCGTTACAATTATTTTCTTATTACTGGACATCTTACTGCCTTTATAAATAGCATAAATGGTCACATTTATACACAAATATGTAGATTAAACTCTGATATTAAAATATTAACTTTTTATTTGCAAAAGTTTATTGGCTTCTGGCTCTTTATATCTCATCCATTTGTTTCACTGTTTTTGGGCTCCAAATATCTTATGTTTTGATTTATTACTTTTAACTTCTATTTATTCCCTTTTTTTTTATACCTTATTTCTAATTTCTTGGGTTTAGTCTTCTATTAATCTTAGTTGAGGCAAAAGCAATTTCTGCTTTAGGTTTATAAAACTGTTAAAAAAACACTTTGATTTTGGGGGGTGGGTGTGCTCAGCCAGTTAAGCGCCCAGCTCTTGATTTTGGCTCAGGTCATGATCTCACAGTGAACCCCACACTGGGCTCTGTGCTGTCAGCACAGAGACAGCACAGAGCCTGCTTGGGATTCTCCCTCTTCCTCTCTCTCTGCTCCTCCCCTTGCTTGCACTCTCTCTCAAAATAAATGGATGAACATTAAAAAAAAAAAAAGCTTTGATTTTTTAAAACAATTTGTCTTATTAACTTGTAAAAGGGGAATCATAATCATCTGAAGAGCCCAACAGTCTTGTTTCTTTGTTTGTTTCCTTTGGGGAGGCGAAAATGTCAGAACAAAACATGCCTTGGTGATGTGACTTAAATTTTAAGAAACATGTTTTGAGGCGCCTGGGTGGTGCAGTCAGTTAAGTGTCAGACTCTTGATTTTGGCTCAGGTCATGACCTTTTGGTCATGAGATGGAGCCCTGCTGAGCGTGGAGCCTGCTTGAAAATCTCTCTCTCCCTCTGTCCCTTTCCCTCACTCATGTGGGCTCTCTTTCTGAAAAGAAAAAAAGAAAGAAACATCTTTCAGAAAAAAAGAACTATTTCTTATAAAAGCATTTTTCCCCTGATTCTAAGCAATTGTCTTAGGCCTAGAAGTTAAAGTTTCTCTTGCAGATATCAAGTCTTTCTGATCACAAGAGCCTTTACTACTCTGTTTGAATGAAAAGAAACCCCAGAATCACAACTCTGCCATTTGAGCGATTTAATTTTAGTAGGAACTTACTTAAATTTGATTAATAACTTTTAATTTTTCTGTTACCTTTTCAAGCTCAAAGCAAAAATGTTCACGGCGCATCACTGATAAGCCAATGCTCAGAGAGATGTTCTCCTCTCTGTATAAAATTCTGGTCGGTATTGGGCAAAAACATACTAGTTTCAGTAGCCTTTTTAAAGAACATTTTTAGAGGGGCACCTGGGTGGCTCAGTTGCTTAAGTGTCCAACTTCAGCTCAGGTCATGATCTCATGGTCCATGAGTGTGAGCCCTGTGTCGGGTTCTGTGCTGACAGCTCAGAGCCTGGAGCCTGCTTCAGATTCTGTGTCTCCCTCTCTCTCTCTGCCCCTCTCCCACTTGCGCTCTCTTTCTCTCTCTCTCAAAAATAAATAAAACATTAAAAAAAATTAAAGAACATTTTTAGATTTGCAGAAAATTTGAGAAGATAGTACAGAGAGTTCTCCTATACCTCACACCCAGTTGATAATTAACACATTACCTTAGTATGGTACATTGGTTATTATTAATGAAGCAGTATCAATACATTATTATGAACTAAAGTCCATAGTTAATTCAGATTTCCTTAGTTTTTCATACTTTTTATCTAATGTCTTTTTCTTTTTTTTTTTTAATTTTTTTTTTCAACGTTTTTTATTTATTTTTGGGACAGAGAGAGACAGAGCATGAACGGGGGAGGGGCAGAGAGAGAGGGAGACACAGAATCGGAAACAGGCTCCAGGCTCCGAGCCATCAGCCCAGAGCCTGACGCGGGGCTCGAACTCACAGACCGCGAGATCGTGACCTGGCTGAAGTCGGACACTTAACCAACTGCGCCACCCAGGCGCCCCTCTAATGTCTTTTTCTAGTCCAGGATTCTATGCAGGATATTTCATTACAATCAGTTGTCTTGTTTCCTTTGACTCTTCTTGGCTGTGAGTTTCTCAGACTTTTGATGACCTTAACAGTTTTTAGGAGCACTAATCAGGTATGCTGTATATCTTTTAGGATGACCCACTACTGGAATTTGAGAGACACATTTTTTTTATTCCACATTTTCTTTAAAGTAAAGGAACACACATATTTAAAATTTTTAATTCCACATCTTCTACCTTTCCACTATTGATTTACTCAAACGCTTTAAACCATCTTCCTCCTCTTTTTCTTCACCTATGTTTTTCCTTTATTTACAGTGATGTTTGGTAATGTTTGATAAGCAGCATAGCCAGTCTACAGTGGTAGCTATAAGAAGAAAGCCCACTCTACAAACAAGGGGTTGATAGCATCCCTATCTTACACATTCCAACCCATCTCTACACCCTGTCATTCTACCCCTAGTCTTTAAAGCACAGCTTTCTGAAACCTCACTCTGGGGGAATTGGAAGCCTCCACTTTGTACAGACCCCAAAACAGATTCACCCTCAAATCCTAGATCTCTAATCTAAAAATGGGAGAAGTTTCATGGTTTAAAATTCATGGTCTTCGAAAGACTGAATCATTGGATCTGGGGCAAACTAGGACAGTATGACCTTTGCTAAAATGCCCTTAGGCTTACTTTGTGGAGATCAAGTTGGTGTTGGACTTTGTGACGGTTTTACTTCTTTGATACCCCTTCTATCTCCTTGAGTGTGAATGAGACTTAGTGAATCACTTCTAGCAAATGAAATGTAGCAGAAGCGAGGACCTGTGAGCTCTGAGAGTAGGTGATAAAATGCATCATGACTTCCTCTTTGCCTCTTCTCTTGGATCACCTCCTTTGGGGAAAGCCAGCTGCCATGTTGTGGGGACAGTGAAGCAGCCTATGGATGGGGCCATGTAATGAGGAACTGAATCTTCCTTCCAATCATTAGCAAGGGAAAAAGCTTCTTGCCAATATTCCTATGAGTAGCCTTAGAAACTGATCTTCCTTCAACTGAGCCTTCAGATTACTGTAGACTAACATCTTGACTGCAACCTCCAGAGAGACAGAATCACCAAGTTAAACCATTCCTGAAATCCTGACTCACAGAAACTATGAGATAATGTTTATATGAAGCTGCTACATTTGGGATCATTTGTTATGCAGCAATAGCCTGTGTTGTTTATATTTTTTATTTCCTGTATACTATGATGTTTTGATACCTTGAAAACCTTCCTGGCTGGGGAGACTACCTATCCTGAGGCTAGCCAATTCTTAGAGACAGCAAAGGGCTCAGCTGGGAGCATGTCTTTCATTTGCAAGCTAACCAATCCAGAGCCATACCTCGCCTTGATCATCCCAGGGCCAGGCACTAAGCAACAAGAAACCATCCCTATAGCTTAGAGCCCATAGAAACTGTTCAGATTAGGGGCGCTTGAGTGGCTCAGTTGGTTAAGTGTCTGACTCTTGATTTCAGCTTAAGTGATGATCTCATGGTTTCATGGGTTGGAGCCCTGCATCAGGCTCTGTGCTGACCATGCGAGGAGCCTGCTTGGGATTCTCAGTCTCTCTCTCTCTCTGCCCCCCTGCCCTGTCTGTGCTCTCTCTCTAAATAAATAAATATAAATATAAATATAAATATAAATATAAGTAAATATATATATATATATAAAAGAAATTGTTCAGATTAGCCAATGCTAAGCTGTTTACTCTGCCCTGCCTTGTTTTTCCTACAGAAACTTTGGTAAAGTTTGTGGCCTCAGCTCTCCCCTCACTCTTGTCCCTTTTGCCTCTTAACGGACACTGGCGCTTTCCCGTGTGGCCCTGCATGGTGTGCTCTGTCTCCTGAGTCTCCAGGACTTGTGAGTATAATAAACATTGTTTTCCTGAGCCTTTCCTGTCTTTTCTTCTGTAGCCACACCTGACTGACTTCACATAATAGAACCCAGAACATAGCTTTGGTGATGGAATATGTGGAGGGAGGACCAACAAGACTCTGTAGCAAGTAGTGATCTGTCTCCAAGTGGATCTGTCCAGGTGGGTCCATTTTCTCTCTCAACATCACAAGATGATCCTTTCAATATGTGACTCACCATGGGTTTCATTTATTGTAAAGATCACTAAGGTACCTTTAAGAATTAGGGTTCTTATGAATGGGGGTTTATGTATTAAAGTTGGCTGTGCTTTTCTTGGAGGTGCTCTTAATATGTTCAGAAAACCAAGACCTCTCTAGAACCTAAAAGAAAAAAAAAGCCTGATGTACCTCCATCCCAAGAGTCTTACATCTCCTGAGGCCCAGAACTTAGGTCAAAGGAATGTGGCTAAGTTTTAGTTTTTTCACTCTTGGCAGAACTAAGAGCTATCCCAAAAGGACAACCTAATCTACCCTTAACACCTGCCCCTAAGGAATGCCCATGCCTTGCTATAGCATTCTTCCTGGGATCCATAGCAGGACCCAGTACTGTGCAACCTGAACATATCTCCTACTTAGTGTCAGGAAAGCACATCACCTCCAACTCTGGCCCAAGAGGGACTGGACTCTAAGCCACTCATCCAGTGACTTAAATCTGCCTTCATGAAAATTACCCTTGAGACCCTTCTTTTGGGCTGTCCCATTGGAAAGCCCAACCACTTGGCCCATAAAGTCCACAGGCCCCTATTTCCAGGAATCAGTTGCACATGCTCTACTTTGGACCAGTGCAGCCTCACACGGGCTAAGATAAATGGAAGGACTAAAGGTTTCATTTCTTTTTTTCTTTTTTTCTTTTTTTTTTTTAGTTCTGGAGACATCTTTCATAGATACTTTCATAGGCAACTCAAGCAGCTGTGGACTTGGGCTTTGGCACATACAGTGGTCTGTGGGAAGCATTACTATAGTACCCAGGACTGTGGAAACCATGACAGGAGGCATGCATTATGGCCCTGAGACATCCACCCTCCTACCTGTTGGTTAAATTACTTGCTACCCCAGAGAAAACCGCACTCCCTCCCACAAAGAACCTTGTTCTTCATTAATACAGATCCAGGTGCCATACTGAGAGTTGGAGAAGAGACATGTTTGTTCTACACAGTGGTGTCCAATAAATCAGGGTGTTGTGGACACACTTTGTATCTGAAGCAATGCTTTCAAGTGATACCTTGTTCTTGAAGCTCGTCTGTGCTCCTGTTAGTCCCAGGAGGTTAGGGGACTGAAAAGAGTAAGAAAGACTGTGGGGGGCTTCTAAAAAATCACTGAGGAAATATATAGTAATTATAAGAAAATACATATTTTAAAAAGGTAAATAATTTGCCCTTTATTCCAGCATCCAGAAATAGCCACTGCTAACAAAAGTGTCCTTCCTAATTTCTTACACATATGCAACTAGAGACAACAGTGCTTACCTGCCCAGAGGCTCACCCTCACCAGAGGATGAGTTTGTCAACTGCTGGCTTTCTTACAGAGAAGTTGGTAGGAGAGGAAGCCCTGCAAAAGAGAGGCTGCATGGTTCAGGCTCACGAGTGTGGTTCTGGGAATTATCAGGCTGTGAATCCCTGCTTTTCTACTGATTACCTGTGTGACCTTGGAGAAGTTACTTAACCTCTCTGTGTTTCACTGTCCTCACATCAAGGATGGAGATAATATCTGTACCCAAAGGATTGTTGTGAGATTTAAATGCACTAATATAGATGTGGTTGGAAAGGCATCTGGTACACGGAAAGTGGTCGACAATTTTGTTATTGCTATTGCTATTAAGAATGTAACCTAGTTTAATAGGGTAAAAGAAGATGGTAATTTCACAACACCTGCTGGTTCTCTGAGCAGCTGAGAGTGACAGGCTCATTGTCTGTGAAGGCTTTATTTCTTACCCACACATGGGCATCTTGGTGTGTGTGTGTGTGTGTGTGTGTGTGTGTGTGTGTGTGTGAAAATGTGCACTGGGAAGGATCAAAGATGGAGTGCTTTCTTTGAGAGGAGGAAGTAAAAGGTAGATTTTAAGACAAGAAAGCAAGACTAGCATCCCTGTAGAAGGGTTCTTTTCTTTCCTTTTCCTTGGCCTTTGGGAACCATCATATTTAGTATCCAATTTGAGGATCCTCCACCATATTGTAATTCCCTCTAGTTACCCCAAGCCTTCAGTAAACCCTTTACACAGAGCTGGTAGGGCACTTGGTCTGGACAGGAAAGGGTTTGGGTTCCTATCCTCCCTCCATTCCCTGTTGCTTCTGCCATGCTGGAGGGAGAGGCAGGGAAGCCAATACACCAAGAATAACTTTTGCCAGTGTTTGAATTCTATTTCCTTAGTAAATATTCAGATGATAAATACTCTCTCCCTTCTTTGTGTGTTTCAAGAGAAATACATTGCTAAACCCTTCTTTCAGAAATTATATCCCTCCCTCTCTTTTCTCTCCTCCACTTTAACGTGGTCAGTCAGCAACTCTCATCCTCTCAAGTATAAAATTCCCCAAAAATGATTTCTTGAGAAAAAATTTATTTTTATTTATTATTTTTTAGAGAGAGGGTGTGAGTTGGGGAGAGGGGCAGAGGTAGAGAGAGAGGGAATCTTAAGCAGACTCTAAACTCAGCACGGAGCCCGACCAGGGCTTGATCCTATGATCCTGGGATCATGACTTGAGCTGAAATCAAGAGTCAGACACTTGGGGCACCTGGGTGGCTCAGTCAGTTAACTGTGGGACTTCAGTTCAGGTCATGATCTCATGGTTCCGAGTTTGAGCCCTGCATCGGGCTCTGTGCTGACTGCGTAGAGCCCCCTTAGGGTCCTCTGTTTCTCTCTCTCTCTCTCTCTCTCTCTCTCTCTCTGTCCCTCTCCCACATGTGCTCTCTCTTTCTCTCAAAAAGAAATAAACATTAAAAAAAAAAAGAGTTGAACACTCAACCAAGCCACCCAGGCACCACCTCTACCCCTGATAATGATAATGATGTCTAATCTCTTTACCCTTATTATTTCCAAGGTTAGTTGTTTCTTAAATGGCATTTTGTTTGTCTTAAAATGCAAATAACCTCAGCTAAATTTTGAAAGCAAAGATTTGCATCCCCCACTTTTCTTACTGTGGTAGATTATGTATATGCACGCCACTCCTCCCGCCAAGAGGGAAGTCATTTCTCTTGCCCTTGAATCTGAGTCAGCAGGTGACTTGCTTTGGCCAATAGAATATAACAGAAGAAATGCTGTGTCAATTCTGGCCTGGCCCTTTAGAGGCCTGTCAGCCTCTTCGTCCTCTCTCTTGGAACCCTGAAGCACCAGGGAAGAAGCCTTACCTTGCAGCTAGAGAGGCCCAGCTCCCACGAGGCACTGAACATGTGAATAAGGCCATCTTGGAAATTCCAGCCCAAGTAAGTGATCCTAGTTGTCTTAGTCTGTTTGGGATGCTTTAACAGAAATATCGTAGCTTATAAACAACAAACACTTATTTCTCATAGTTCTGGAAGTCCAAGATCATGGTGCTGGCAGATTTAATGGCTGGTGAAGGCCCTCTTCCTGGTTTAGAGACAGCTATCTTTTTGCTATGTCCTCATATGATAGAAGCAGGGAGAGAGAGCCCTCCTGGGCTTCTTTTATAAGGACACTAATCCTATTCATGAGGGCTCTGACCTTTTCATCTAATCACCCACAGGTCCCACCTCCTAATAGCATACCACAGGTGTTAGTATTTCAACATGAATTTTGGATGGCCACAAACATACAGACTACAGTACCAGCCTATGCCAAGTGGGACAGAACAACCACTTACCTGATTTAAGACAACCCATAGGGTCATAAAAGGTAATTACCAAACCCAGCTTCTTAACATATCAGAATTACAGGCTTTCTTCTATATCTGAATATATGCAAATCCCCTTTAAGATCTGCCTTTGGGGGCGCCTGGGTGGCTCAGTCGGTTGAGCGTCCGACTTCGGCTCAGGTCACGATCTTGCGGTCCGCGAGTTCGGGCCCGCATCGGGCTCTGGGCTGATGGCTCAGAGCCTGGAGCTTGCTTCCGATTCTGTGTCTCCCTCTCTCTCTGCCCCTCCCCCGTTCATGCTGTGTCTCTCTCTGTCTCGAAAGTAAATAAACGTTAAAAAAAAAAAAATTAAAAAAAAAAAAAAAGATTTGCCTTTGGAGGGGCACCTGGGTGGCTCAGCTGGTTAAGTGATCGACTCTTGATTTTGGCTCAGGTCATAACCTCAAATCTAGTCCCTCATCAGGCTCCTCACTGAGTGTGAAACCTGCCTGGGATTCTCTCTCTCTCCCTTTCTCTCTGCCCCTCCCCTGCTCATGCTCTCTCTCTCTCTCAAAATAAATTCAAAAAAAAAAAAAAAAAAAGAAAGAAAGAAAAGAAGGGAACTAACTCATGGTATTTGTTCAGATAAACAAAGGAAAGTATGACATTGAAGATTTGTAAATGGATCATGTTTGTTCACGAGGGTAATACACTAAGAATAATTTTTAAATTTTTAACTAAATATGTGAGAAGAGATTTTGTTTGGTTTTGGTTTTGGTTTTGGCTTACAGATGGGCTGATTTCCTTATCTTTATAATTTATCGCATTCACAGTGGCTGTTTCTAGTGGGTGGGGCCAACCCACCCACTAGAAATTCTGCTATACTTATTCTTTTCACTCTGACTTCTTCCTCAGTACCCCTTTTGCTATGGGCCCTTCAAGTTCACTGGATCATTGTCAGTAAGAGGGAGAGGACTCTTTAGAAGACTGACACCGATTTGCTCTCGGGCATGCATCCTCCAAAGATGTCTACAACTAAATATTGGCATTTTGACCAAGACAAGTCCTATCTGAGAAGGAATCATTTCTCACAGAGAATAAAAGATGTTGTAAGTAACATTGCTCTATTGCAGCTGATTTTGTTTATTATGAACAAATGGGGTAAATTCAGTCACAACTTGCAGGGTATCCATAGTCAGACCAGGTAAGACACAGAATATTTCCTATAATTAACATATGCATAATAGTTTGACATTTGAATACACTGTCTTTTGTAGAATATTTGAGCTTTCAATGTTTAGGACTTTTAATAAACATTATTTAAAGTAATTATGTCAGTTTTTCAATAATTGTTCCATATGTCATATTTCAGGATTGTCAGAAAAAAGAGGAAAAAGGTTGGGAAACAAACACTAGACACCTGTGTGACAAAAAGCAGGCTAGATCAATTTGGAGATAGGATTCTACTAGGTAAACAATTAAAAAAATAATATATTCACACAGCTCAAAAATTTTTAAATATGAAAAAGTTTTATGGCAAAAACGTCTCCCGACCTGCCCTGCCCTACCTCTCCTCAGACCACTGATATTAGTTTTTTTGTGTTTTCTTACAGAAAGTCTTTATTCATATAAGCAACACAGATATATATCCTTACTTTGGTATTCCTTTTTAAAAAACTTTTTATTGGGGTGCCTGGGTGGTTCAGTTGGTTGGGCATCCAACTTTGGCTCAAGTCATGATCTCACAGTTTATGGGTTTGAGCCCCACATCAGGCTTTGTGCTGACAGCGAAGAGCCTGCTTCAGATTCTGTCTCCCTCTCTCTTCCCCTCCCCCCCCCCCAATTAAACATTAAAACCTTTTTGTTGAAGCATAACTTATATATAGTAAGTTCTGGCTACAGGAATATTAGCAATACTCCCCTAAGCCCTCCTACTCCCTCTTACTCCCTCCTAATTAGTATCTGTCAAAGATGACATTATTCTGACCTCTATCACTATAAATTAGCTTTGCCTATCTGTTAGTCCCATATAAGTGGAATAATATAGTATGTACTTTTTTTGTGGATGGCTTCTTTTGCTCAGTGTTACATCTGAAGTTCATCCATGTTGTTGTATATGGCAATATCTTGTTCTTTTTTTTCTTTGATATGTTTATTCCATTATATGATTATACCTCAATTTATTTATCCATTCTACTGAAAGTCATTTGAGTTGTTTCCAGTTTGTGGCTATTATAAATAGTGCTGCTATGAACATTTTTATACGTATCTGTTGACGGATATAGCACTCACTTACATCGGCTATACAGAATGGTTCAGACAAGTCGCAGGTAGATCTCCAAAGTGGTTGTATCAGTTTATACTCCCACAAGCAATGTATGAATCCCTCTCGCTCCCTACCTACAGCAACCCTTAAAAGGTCCACCCTTTTAAACAACGTGAAACAAAACTTCCTTATTCATCTTGGGAGGGTGCTAGGGAGCCAACTCATTATCTTTAAAACTAGTAAATAAAGGTGGGGCGCCTGGGTGGCTCAGTGGGTGAAGTATCCGATTTTGGCTGAGGTTATGATCTCATGGTTCGTGAGTTCAAGCCCTACACTGGGCTCTGCACAGTGCAGAGTCTGCAGAACTGCTTCAGATCCTCTGTCTTCCTCTCTCTTTCTGCCCCTCCTCTGCTTTCTCTCTCTCGAAAATAAACAACAAAAACTGATAAATAAAGGGGAGAAATCAGACCCTTTTCTTTTTTTCTCTTATAATCGCTACCTCGGGATAATGGAACTGAGAGATTTCTTCTCACAAAGGAGTTTCCTATAAGAAATAGAGAATTTGACTAATATCATTTTTCAGGTTCTGATGCATCAACGGATATTGCTGTTAACATCCCACAAAAAAGAGCCAGATACCAAATGTCTCATGATGGAATTACACATCAACACTTAGAAAGCAGTCTTAGTCCAGCCCCTTGAAAAATCTCAATTGAACAAGTCTCTAGATCTAACCACCAGTTTACAGGAAACACAAGGGTCAGAGAAACATGTGAAACTACATGGTAGAGGCAATCATCTAAATGCAGGCTATGGAGAAAGTGTAGGAAAATAACCTGGTTTTATCAACAGGAAGAAATAAAGGAAAAACATTTTTTGAGAGAGAGAGAGAGAGAGAGAGAGAGAGAGGCAGAGGGAGAGAGAGAATCTCAAGCAGACTCCACACCAAGCAAGGGCTCAACACGGGGCTCAACCCCACAAACCTTGATCACTATCTGAGCCAAAATCAAGAGTCAGGTGCTCAACCAACTGAGTCATCCAGGTGCCCCTAGAAATAAAGGAAAAGTTTTTTAATGTTTATTTATTTTTGAGAGAGAAAGAGAGAGTACGTGAGCAAGGGAGGGGCAGAGAGAGGGGGACAGAGGATCTGAAGAGGGCTCCATGCTGACAGCAAAGAGCCTGATGCAGGGCTCAAACTCATGAACTGTGAGATTAGAACCTGAGCCAAAGTTGGATGCTCAACCGACTGAGCCACCCAGGCTCCCCAATAAAGGAAAATTTTAAATGATGTAAAGGGAGACCATGCATCAAAAGAGATTTAAGATAATTATCAAACAAGTACAACACGTGAACTTCATTTACGTCATGATTCAAACTAAAAAAAAAAAGAAATTGTAAGGCATTTAGACAAGTGTGAACACTAATTAGACATTTATTTAATATCAAGGAAGTGTTAAAACGTTCTTTAGGTGTGATAAAGTATTGTAGTTATGTTTGAAAACAATTCTTATATTTTAGGGAAATACACAGGAATATTTACAGATTAAATTAAAACTGGGCTGGTTAAAAAAATTTTTTTAACATTAATTTATTTTTGTGAGAGAGAGCAAGTGAGCAAGGGAGGAGCAGAGAGAGAACGAGGCACAGAATCTGAAGCAGGCTCCAGGTTCTGGGCTGTTAGCGCAAAGCCCGATGTGGGGCTGAAACCCACAAACTGTGAGATCATGACCAGAGCCAAAGTCAGACATGTTTAACCAACTGAGCCTCCTAGGCACCAAAACCTGGGATGGTTTTAAAAATAATCTGAGTGGAGGAAATGGAAGGTTTGGATGAAATATGATTATCCATATGCTGATAATTGTTGAATCTGGTGATTCAGACATTAGTATCATTTTTTTTCTCTCTGCTTTTGTGTATATTTGAAATTGTACATAATAAAGCTTTTAAAATACCTAAAAAATTGTCCTTACAGTATTCTCTGCAATAGCAAATATTTGGAAACAAACTAAATGTCCACAATATGAGAACAGCCAAAATAAACAGGGTATATTGAAATAATATAATGGGGTATCGTGAAATAATACAGAGTGTAGTTCTCAAATTTTTGATCTTAGGAACTACACTATTAAAAGTTATTGAAGACCCCAACAGCTTTGTTTATGTTGGTTGTAGTTATTAATATTTGCTGTATTGTATATTAAAGCTGACAAATTAAAAAAATTAACGTTTATTTATTTTTGAGAGAGAGAGAGAGACAGAGAGTGAACAGGGGAGTGGCAGAGAGAGAGGGAGACACAGAATCCAAAGCAGTCTCCAGGCTCTGAGCCGTCAGCACAGAGCCTGATGTGGGGCTTGAACCCATGGACCACAAGATCATGACCTGAGCCGAAGTCGGACACTCAACACACTGAGCCACCCAGGTGCCCCAAAGCTGACAAATTTTTAAATGTGTACTAATCATTTATTTTTTTTATGTTTGTTTGTTTGTTTGTTTGTTTGTTTTGAGAGAGAGGGAGGGAGGGAGGGAGCAAAGGAGGGACAGAGAGAGGGAGAGAGAGAGAATCCCAAGCAAGCTCTGCACTGTCAGCACAGAGCCCAGCGTGGTGCTCGAACTCACAAACCATGAGATCATGACCTAAGCCTAAACTAAAAGTCAAACGCTTAACCAACTGAGCCATCCAGGCACCCCAACATGTGACTAATCATTTAAAAGTACAAATAATACAGGGTGCTTGGGTGGCTTAGTTTGTTAAGCGTCCGACTTCGGCTCAGGTCATGACCTTGTGGTTCAAGAGTTCGAGCCCCGAGTCGCAGTCTGTGCTGACATCTCAGAGCCTGGAGCCTGCTTCAGATTGTGTCTCCTTCTCTCTCTGCCCTTCCCCTATTCACATTCTGTCTCTCTCTGTCTCTCTCTCTCAAAAATAACATTTAGAAAATAATAAAAAATTTAAAAAATACAAATAATAAACCCATAAAAAGTTACTAAGTAGAATGAGACATATGTTTTGCATGTATAGGATGCTTTCAAATGCAATATAAAATGGGAATTAAAAATAGCTTAAAAAAACAAGAGATTTCTCACCTCACATGACAACATGGCTCCTAGGTTGCTTAATTCCAGAGTCTGGTGACATCATCAAGGGTCAAGGTTCTTTCTATCTTTCCACTCTGCCAGCTCTGTGCATCAGCAAACCTCCTTGTGGTTATGAAAAGACTACCACTGCTCTAGACATCACACAAATGTCACAGGCAGAAAAATGGGACCATCTGGGGTTAGACATAAACATCAAAGAGTGTGGCTTTTGTTTCATGTAAAACACCACAGGCCAAGTTATAGGTTTGACAGTAAGAATGATGTCACTCTCTTCCTAACATTTCCCTTGACTACTAGAAAGGATACCAGCAATTCCACTCAATGCCTCAGGCTAGTAAATATTATCCAAGTGGAATATTAGGATAATAAACAAGAAGAATCCTCAGAATTAGGGAATAGACCGATTATTTTCTTTATTTATTGCATACTTTTGCATTTATACCAACATTTCCATCTATAGCTTCCATTTTACCAAAGGTTATAAGTTACACTACCAACTTGGAAAGGCTACCACTTGTTGCCAGGTGTTTTATATATATTTGGCTCCTTTGATCCTCACAACAATCCTATGAGTTAGGGATTATTATAATCCCCACTTTTCAGATGAAGAAACTGAGGTATGAAGAGGTTTTGTGACTTACCCAGCTCCTATGCACCATATGTGTGAAGCTAGGATTCAAATCACAGTAGTCTGGCTCTAGAGTCTTTGCTTTCAACTATATGCTTACCTTTATATGGTTTTAGAAAATATGCTCAAGTACATGAGTTGAAAAATTAAGCTAATTGATAGAAGAATAGATTTTATCATTTTTAAAACAATAGAAGAAAATAATCAAACAACTCAGTATACAAAAGGGGGGAGGGGAATCTTTTCTCTCTGGCTGATAATTAACCACTGTCATAAGTGATAGAGCAATTATCTGGAACAGGAAGTTCACAACCTTTGACCTTCAAAGGGTCATAGATGTCCTCCACCCTGGAAGGGCAACAGGACCTAAGACATTAATTCTGCAAAAACTAACAAATATGTGTAAAACCACAGATGTCATCTGTGTCTTTAGATTCAGATCCATTTTGGCCTGGCTTTGGCATAACCTATTATTTGGCCTATGTTAAAAGAAAAAGACCTCAAGCAAATAGCAAAAGTATTATAAGACTAGATGAAGGAAGTCAGGGAATATAAAAACCAACCCTGGAGCTATCAACAAAGAAGGATTAAGGGTACTGCCATGCCTTGATTTGTAGACATTGTGCAGATGTTTCACTAGAGGATTAATAAATTAGATAACAACTTACCTAAAAGGGAGTGGATGCAATGGTGAGAAAGGAAGAAAAAGGACAACGAATGCTAAAACGTACCCAACTACTCCAAAACTGAACTCTTGTCTTACTTAAAAGCATGTCTTGCCCCTGAGCTCAGACCTTCATGATCCACTCAGTCCCCAAGACAGAAATCTATAAGTCAGCACAGACTCCTTTCTCTCTCCTCATCTAATCAGTGATCAACCCAGCTGCCTGACATCTTAATCTTTTTCCAAACTATTCTTCCTTTCTATCTCTACCACCCAGGGCAGCCAGGATGCCATCACCCTGCCTAAGCTATTGCAGGAGCTGACTGACTGGCCTTGCTTCTGAATTTGTTCCTCTTCAACTCACCACTTACCAACCCATCGAAGTTATCTTGGTCAAATACAATTCTGGTAACGCCATTCTTGGCCTAAATTCAGTGGCTCCCCATCACCTACTAAGTAAGCCTTCCAGTTCTAGTCTCTGCGTTTGAGTATCCTTTCTCTGGCTCTGTTTCCCATCGTTTCCCATCGTTTCCCATCGCACTGCTTAGCATTCCCTACACTGTTGCACTGCCTTCTTACTGCATGTCTTTCTGGGCTCTGGTCACTCCAGCCTGAACTCCCAGTCATACCTCATTGTTCATCTCATATTCCCCAAGAAGCCTTCCCTGCCACCCCCCCTCAACGCCCCCAGTGCTCTGCACTGCTTATCACATTGTACTAAAATCATTTCTTTTCCTGTCTGCAGTACCCACTACACTGAGTTCTCTGAGTCCATTGAAGGGGTTGAAGCTTATCTACTTTTGTATATATAGTCCAAGTCTGGCATCCTTTTGAAAAATATTTCCTGAGGACCTACTATGTGGCAGGCACTGCTCCATGGGCTGGGATACAGTGGTGAACAAGGCAGATAAGACACCTGCATTTCATGCCACTGACTGTCTATTTCTGAGAGAAACACAGGAGGCACATTCCGTGGAATGAGCTGGATTCTATAGGTGCAAAGAGAAAGTGGCTTTCTTCTTTCCTATCAATCCCAAATAAACTCTGCCCATGCCTCTTGAATAATAAGTAGATAAGTAAATGGATCTTTCTCTGTTTTGACTTTAATCCTAGCCCAATGAACTGATGAGATCTCCAAACTTCTTTTGATTTAAGACCTCTCCCTTTCTGAAGCTGGGGTCTGCCACATGCTTGACCAGTGAATCACTTTTTCCATTCCAAACCCCTCGATCACTCTGCACTTCACATTGGGTGCCTTTAGAATGGCTGCAGCAATTTTTAAATCTCAGGAAGCTGAACTGGGGATATATTCAGGTAAATTCAAAAGGATACATTTGTATAACTTCCAGTTACTTCCATGTATGGTGAAATTATTGCTAGCTGTCCTGATATAGGAATGGCTTCCAGAATATTCCTCCCTGCTACTCACAGGGCTGACTCATCTGGTATCATGAAACAAAGGTGCAAGGCCAGAGGCAGATAACAATATGAAAGTGTCCTAGAGTAGCTGGTGCTGGAAAATTTTTAACAATGAAACAGAAACAGGCTTGAAATGTACTGGGCTAGATGCTAGTCTATGGGAAAGCTGTCTAATATTTGACACTTAACACTGTAAGCAGAGTACTCAGTACTCATTGGTCAGAAAGAAGTTCTCTCTTGGTCAGGAATGTATAGAGTCAATGTCATATGACATGGAGAGTGAAGAGTATGCAGCCAAAACACATAGTAAAAAGTATTACAGAGATGTGTCAGGCAGTTCATTTTGAGAAAATATGAGCTGTGTCTCTCTCTCTCTGCCCCCTCCCCCACTTGTGCTTTCTCAAAAATAAAAAAATATTTAAAAAGTTTAAAAGAAAAAAAATTCTTTTCTTTCTGGATTTGTGATGTTTGTGGTATCTGTCATCTTCTTAAATTATATAAATTGTTTATTTTCTCACCTTAAGTAAATATTTACTTTCATACTTCATTTTATTCATAATTGAAATATTCTTTAAAAAATTTTTTTAATGTTTATTTATTTTTGAGAGAGAGACAGAGACAGAGCATGAGTGGGAGAGGGGCAGAGAGAGAGGGAGACAGAATTGGAAGCAGGCACCAGGCTCTGAGCTGTCAGCACAGAGCCCTATTCAGGGCTTGAACCCATGAACAGTGAGATCATGACTGGAGCCGAAGTCGGACATTTAACCAACTAAGCCACCTAGGCGTCCCAAATATTCTTCTTTTTAAACAAGTCCCAAATGTAGTATAGTTTTAGGTCCCACACAACCTAAATCCACCCCTGTGCAGGATATGTAATCAAAAGCTCTCTAAGAAGTCTTCTTCAAAGAGAGGTTAGCACTTCCTTCCCCACCCCCATAAGAGAGGCAGTGCTTACTGGTAACTGTCTCCTTGGAAATCCTCCCTCCAGAACCACCACGCCAAACTCTTTTATAGGTTACAGGCAGCCGATTGCTGATGCAGGAAGAGCCAGCTTCTCCGTACCTTCCTTGTGTGGGGGGTCCTAGGAGTACTGTCACCTCTTATAGCATGCTTGGCCTTTGGAGTCTCTGCTGAAACTCCAAGTCAGAACCCTTTTCTAACATCGTATACTGTAAGTAAGCCAATAAACACGAATTTCAAATCTTGGGTAATACTGTAAAGAAAACAAAATGATAGAGATTAAGGATGGAGCCTGCTTTCTCTCCCAGGGTCTAAATGAGGAGGATCCACTACCAGAAGATATGGAAACAGAGAAATGAGCAAGCGCACAGCCCCTGAGCAGAAGCTGAGCTGGGCATATTACAGGGCCCCAGAGAAGCACATCTAGACTGTAATAATCAAGGGGATAAGTAGTCTGAGCTGGAGAAAAAGTCTGGTAGAAGCTAGATCCTACAGGACTTAATAAGTCCACAGCAGTTTATTTTATTCTAAGTAATGGGAACTCATCAGGTAGTTTTATAGGGATTGTGATGTGCTCAGAGTTTTAGGGTTTTTTTAAAAGATCATTCTGATTGCATGGGAAGCAGACTGTAATCAGGAAAGAGAAAAAGCAAAAGGAGACTGGAAGCTACTGAGAGATAATGACCTGGACTCGGTTGGCAGTCCCTGTGGTGATCACTCAGGTAAAGAGTGTAACAGTCCTTCATCCAGATCTGGCTGTTCTCACAGTTGACGTCAGTCAAGCCTTCAGACAACATCACAGACCTTAGGCTGATGCCTTGACTGCAGCCTTGTGAGAGACTATTTAGCAGAGGACCCAGTTAAGCTGGGCCCAGAATCCAGCTCCCAGCTGATACTGATGCTCTTGGCCTGAGGACCACACTCTGACAAGGAAGAAGGAAGTCGAAAAGAGCGAGATCATCTGAAGAAGGGCTGAAATAGTAAAAGAAAAAAAAAGCGCACCATGTCTGTGGTTTAAGAGCATTTCAGCCACTGCACATGCTGCTGTTCATCTTCCTGGTGCAATCACAACCAGAATAAATAAAACAAATGTTTGTGTACCCGTTTCTTTGTCTGTTCCAGAAGTTGCTAATGATTTGTAAGTATCCTGAATAAAGAAGATCATTGGGATAGGAAGTCAATAAAATTGGGCATATTCTCTTAAAAATTTACTTAGGGTTGGAAAATTTAAATTTTCTATAAAGTTCTTTTTACTGGGGTGCCTGGGTGGCTCAGTTGGTTAAGCGTCCAACTCTCGATTTTTGGCTCAAGTCATGATCTCAGAGTTCGTGGGATCAAGCCCTGTGTCGGGCTCTGCGCTGACAGCTTCGAGCCTGCGTGGTATTCTCTCTGCCACTCCCCTGCTCACACACACATGCATACACATGCATGCTCTCTCTCTCTCTCTCAAAATAAAGATAGATAAATTAATAAATAAAAAATAAAGTTCTTTATTACTGATGATTTCAGTTATCACCACAGATTTGCATTCCTTCATCTTAGGTATCTGTTTTTAAATACCGTTACTGAATTTAAGAACTTGGAAGAAAACAGAGTCAGAGTCACTGTTTCTCCCCTTAGAATGCTGTATTATATAAGCCAGCCAATCAGATCTTCCAAGCACGTGGCAGGATAAAGAAAAATAAGTGTATATGTACATAAAAAATGTACAAAATTGTTCATAGCATTGCAACTCTATCCATGATAGTCAAAAACTGGGGAAGGGGGAACGCATCTAACAACTGAAAAATAAATAAAGTGAAATATTTACACAGTGGAATACTATGCAGTAATAAAAAAAGGATGCATTACAATATACAGAGCAACACAAATTTTTAAAAATTTTGTTGAATGAAAGGAGCCAGACAAAAAGATATACTGTATGATTCCATTCATATGAAGTTCAAGAACAGGTAAAATAGCAGTGAGAATAGTAAAGACCTCTAAGAAGAAGGGTATTGAATGAAAAGGTCACATGAAACTTTCTAGGGTGATAGAAATGCTTTATATCTAGATCTCTATGGATGGATGTATACAAATGTAAAATTCATTGAGTTGTATGCTTAAGATTTGTGTGCTTTAGTTTACCTAAAATTTTTAAATTAAAAAAAAAAGGAGATAATAGAAGAAATGAATTAGGATTACTGGGAAGAGCTGGAGATATAAATTTGAGATTTTTCTGGACAGGAAATATTTTAATGCCAGGGGTCTGCATGAAATCAATTAGGAAGAGAATTTAGATAGAGGAGAGACCCCAGGATTAAGTTCTAGGGAACCAGAGGTTAGGAAAGAAAACAGGTCAGCAGAATAGACTGAGGTCAAGAATGGGAGAAGAGGAAGAGCAGAAGAATAAGGTCTCAGAGAAAATGCCTTAAGAATGGAAGGGTCAGGGAGCCCCTGGGTGGCTCAGTTGTTTACGTGTCTGACATAGGTTCAGGTCATGATCTCATGGTTGTGAGTTTGAGCCCTATGTCAGGCTCTATGCTGACAGCACAGAGCCTGCTTGGGATTTTCTCTCTCTCCCTTTCTTTCTCTGCCCCTCCTCTGCTCACGCACTCTCTCTCAAAAATAAATAAATAAAACTTAAAAAAAAAAAGAACATAAAACTAAATATCTTTATTTCTTTAAAGAAGTCTCAAAGCATTCTTATGGCTTTAAAAACATTTTTTTTTAATGTTCATTTATTTATTTTGAGAGAGAGAGCTAGAGCGTGAGCCGGGGAGGGGCAGAGCGAGAGGGAGACACAGAATCCAAAGCAAACTCCAGGCTCTGAGCTGTCAGCACAGAGCCCGATGGGCTCGAACTCATGAACCGTGAGATCATGACCTGGCCAACTGAGCCACCCAGGTGCCCCTCTTATGGCTTTTTTTTTTAAGTTCTAAAATAAAGTTCTGCATAATAGGCAATTTGGACTGATTTTTCTAGAGGACAACTGGAAAAGCTAGATAAAATATTTTAAAAATAGCTGTTTGAAAGCATAGGAGAGTAAATAAAGCCATGAAGAATTACACGCCAAGATCCAGGAGCAAACAGAAAGTGGAAATCCAGGTAGCTGAGCCCAGTATTTGGGGCCTGCCAATCTTCTAGTATCAGATGTTTCCCTGGGTCGAAGAACAGAGCTTTGAACCGACTCAAGAGGCCAGGGGAATATGAATTCAGGGCAAATCCCCAGCCTTTGCATTGGGACTTGAAAGGTCATACTCTAGGAATAGGGTCAAATAGGCGCTAAAGCCCAATTCTGAATTATCTCAGTTTCTGAATGGATTAAGATGCTCTGAGATTGATGGTGTTGCTAGCCATCTGTCAGAAGCAAACATGCATTCTCTCTGGAGAAAAAACATCATTATTTTAGGGTTCAAATTATCTCTATAATTTTTCATGATGACCACATTAAAAAAATCTGGGCATACAGGGAAACAAGTTGATAAATTCAAAAATCGAGAAGAAAAACACCGGACTCAAAAAAGAATCAGCTAATGGAATTAACAGAAAGTTTTTTTTTTTTATTTATTTTTTTAACATTTATTCATTTTTGAAAGGCAGAGAGAGACAGAGAGCGAACGGGGGAAGGGGCAGAGAGAGAGGGAGACACAGAATCTGAAGCAGGCTCCAGGCTCTGAGCTGTCAGCCCAAAGCCCGACGCGGGGCTCAAACTCACGGACCGCGAGATCACGACCTGAGCCGAAGTCGGATACTTAACCGACTGAGCCACCCAGGCACCCCAAGAAACAGGTTTTAAAATAACAATGCTTTTTGTTTTTGACAAAGAAAGCACACGTGGGGGCGCACGTGCACGCATGGGGGAGGGGCAGAGAGAAAGGGAGAGAGAAAATCCTAAGCAGGTTCCATGCCCAGAGCAGAGCCCCATGGCAGGCTCTCTCCCACGACCAGGAGATCATCACGTGAGCCAAAATCAAGAGTCAAAGGCTTAACTGACTGAGCCACCCAGGTGGCCACCCATACAATTCTTAATATGTTTAAGAGTAAAAGACAGCTTTGGCAAAGCACTGAAAACGATAATAAAGAAATAAATGGAAATTCTAGAAGTGAAAAATACAGTATAAGAAATTAAGAACTCAATACATAGGTTTAACAGCAGATTGGTTAAACAGGATGAGAGAAGAAAAGTACCATCCATTAAAAAAATTGATAATTGAACCACATTAAAATTAAGACCTATGGGGGTGCCTGGCTGGCTCAGTTGCAAGAGCTTGATTTCAGGGTCATGAATTCGAGCCCCACGTTAGATGTAGGGGTTACTTAAATAGAAACTTAAAAAAAAAATTAAGACTTTATGTTGTTCAAAACATATCATGAAAGTAAAAAGGCAAGCCAAAAAGTGTTCATACACAAAAGATATATTCAAAATTTATAAAAAACTCCAGTAAATCAGTAAGAAGAAGAAAATCCAATATAAAACGGGCAAAAGACTTGAATGGACACTTCACACATGAGGGTATCCAAATGCTACTACATATAAAAAGTGAATAAATTTAAAAATATAATTATAACAGACCAAGAGCTTTTGACTTAAAGCTTCTGAAGCATGTGAATAACATAAATTAAATTAAAAAAAAATACTTTTTGAGACTGAAGCAAATAAGATGCCCAAAGAACATGCATCGGTTGGGCACCTGTGTGGCTCACCTGTGTGGTTAAGCTCTGACTTCAGCTCAGGTCATGATCACATGGCTCATGGGTTCCAGCCCCAAATTGGGCTCAGTGCTGACAGCTCAGAGCTTGGAGACTGCTTTGCATTCTGTGTGTGTGTCTCTCTCTCTGCCCCTCCCCCACTCATGCTCTGTCTCTGTCTCTCTCTCAAAAATAAATACAAAACATTAAAAAAAAAAAAAAAGAACATACATCTGTTAATAGAGTTACCTTTAGAAGGTGAATTTATGGGCTATTTTTTATATTGCATATTTCTGAAATTAAAGTTACTGTGGCTTTATTTTTGTTTTTAATGGATAACATTCACATGGTTTAAAGTAATATATAATACATACATTGAGAAGTCCCTTACCCTACCCTCCCAAGCACAGGACATCATGATTATTAGTTTCTTTTGTATCTTTGCAGAATCCCTGGGGAAACAGGAAGTGCTCATACAGTCTTATTCCCCATCCTACACAGAAAGCACACCTGCACTATTCTGCATCTGGGCTTCTTTCACTTAGCAAGAAATCCTGGAGATCTTTCCTTGGCAGTACATAGGGGACTGCTTCATTCTTTCTCACTGCTGCACAATGCTCCAGTGTGCATACATACTATAAAAGGAGACTTCAAAACAGACCAAGCAAGCCTAGCTGAGTCTCTTTTTTAATTAAAAAAAATTTTTTTTATGTTTATTTTTTCAGAGAGAGAGAGAGAGAGAGAGAGACACCAGGGGAGGGGCAGAGAGAGAGGGAGACACAGAATCCAAAACAGGCTCCAGGCTCTGAGCTGTCAGCACAGAGCCCAATGTGGGGCTCAAACTCACAAACTGCGAGATCGGATGCTTAACCAACTGAGCCACCCAGATGCCCCAAGAGTCTCTTTCAAAATATGGTTAGGGGGCTATAAAGGAGGAGGAATTTATGCACTCACTGAAGGAAACTATAAACTTTATGCACTTTTCAAGCCATCAGCTGTGATCTTCAGCCTGAACTTAACCCCTTCCTCACCATGACAACTAGCTTTTCCAAATTCTTCACTTAGAAAGGAAACAAGCCAGTTTATGGGGTGCCTGGGTGGCTCAGTCAGTTAAGCATCCGACTCTTGATTTCGCTCAGGTCATGATCTTATGGTTTATGAGTTTGGGCCTAGCATTGAGCTCTGCAGTAATGGTGCAGAGCCTGCTTGGGATTCTTTCTCTCTCCCTCTCTCTCTCTGCCCCCTCCTTCACTCATGCTTTCTTTCTCAAAATAAATAAAATATTAAAAAAAAAGGAAACAAGCCAGTTTAATAAGTTTCAATCTCTCATTTGCATATTAACTCAACCAATCTGTGCCTCCTGAATTGCAAGTCCAACTGCCCAAATAAAAGTCTGTTTGCTTTAATTTTCAGGGAATTCTTCCTTGGTCAACAGTACTATCATTTTTTAAAATCAGTCCTCTGATGGACACTTGGGTAGTTCCCAATTTTTTGCTATTGCAATCAACAACTTCATACATTATTTCATACATAAGTGTATCTGTAGGAATAATTCCCCAAAGTGGGATTGTTGGATCGAAGTGTAAAATGCAGCTGTAGTTTTGATAACACAAGAGGGTTACCAAACACCTGTTTCCCCCCATTTTCCTATACTGAGCATATTGCCAAATGTTTCATTGTTTGCCAATCTGATGAGTAAAAAATACTATCTCAGTGTAGTTCTAATTTGTAGTAAAAAATACTAACTCAGTGTAGTTCTTATTACAACTGACCCTAAGGCACCTTTTTGTATATTGGTAATTATTTTTCTATGAACTCTGTGTTCCCCAGTCCTTTGCCTTGTGAAAGATGAAATAAAACACACTCACTCATATCAAGGGGTTTTTAAATGGAGCCAGGCGGCCATTAAAGAGTGGACCTTATGCACATGCTCACATGCACCATGGGATGGAACCAAGAATTTTTTAACTCGGCCAAATCGCATAGGCTTCAAGGACTCTGCACCAACACCAGCAACTTGCTACAGTTAACAGACTTTTGCTTAGTGATAGCCTTAGCAACCAATTATGTTTAGCCAAGATTAGTTTTCTGCCACCAGCACCAATCAAAATTCTTTGTCAACAATCTATACAAACAAGCATTCCCTTTGTGTCTTTAAAAACTGCTGACTTTGGGTGACAGCTCACTTGTGGTGAGCATAGTATAACTATAGACTTGTTGGATCACTAGCTGCACACCTGAAAACTAATGTAACATTGTATGTCAACTACACATCAATAAAACATTAAAAAAATTTAAAACTCCTTAATTTTGCCCCCTAGTGGGACATTATTTGGATCGCTGCTGAAATCTATGTACCCTGAATTTGCAATTTTTTGATCCCAAATAAACATTTTTGTGTAATTATTGCCTCCTGACAATTTTAGGTTGAGAGCCTATTTTTCTTTTTTTAAATTTTTTTAAATGTTTTATTTATTTTTGAGAGAGACAGAGACGGAGCATAAGCAGGGGAGAGGCAGAGAGAGAGGGAGATACAGAATCCAAAGCAGGCTCCAGGCTCTGAGCCGTCAGCACAGAGCCCGTCGCGGGCTCCAACTCACGAACCGGGAGATCATGACCTGAGCTGAAATCGGAGGTTCAACCGACTGAGCCACACAGGTGCCCCGAAAGCCTATTTTTCTATTGGATTGCTGATTGTTAGAAATTTTACAACGAATATTTAATACAATTATATTCGTAAAAAATGAAAGATGTTTAAAAAAAAAAATGTCAAAACTCTTGTCGAAAACAAACATACCAACCTTTGGTCCACGAGTCTAGAATCCGGCCAAGGAAGGATCCACAAACATCCTGCGACCACTTAAAGAGAAGCCGGGATCCCACAGCGCATACTCCGAAGAGTCTCACCTGAACCCAAACACTTGCCTGCGCAAGGGAAATTTTGTGTGCGCATGCTCCAAACAGCCAGCGCCTCACCTGATTCCTAACGGAAAATCTGTCGTGCATGCTGATAGATAAACCTGCGCTCCTGGAGACTTTCCACAAAGACCTGATGGAGTTTGCTAATGATGGCTTTTGTAAAAGTATTTTCAATGGAGTTGCGGTGCAATTAGGGTGGATTTTAAGAGTGCATAAGAGGGGCACCTGGGTGGCTCAGTCGGTTCCGCGTCTGTGGCTCAGGTCATGATCCCACGGTTTGTGTGTTCGAGCCCTACGTCCAGTTTGTACTGACCGCTCAGAGCCTGGAGCCTGTTTCGGATTCTGTGTCTCCCTTTCTGCCCCTCCCCTGCTTGTAGTCTCTCTCTCTCTCTAAAAAATAAATAAACATTAAAAAAAAAAAAAGATTAAAAATGCCTAAGAGTCAGAGAGTAGAAGCAGGCACATCCCAGGGGCTTCCAAACTAGGTTACACAATGATTTTCCTAAAAATGCCCTTTCTGAGGGTATGAATGTGCTGTGGGCACAGCTTCTTTCCCACCTCAGCTTTCTGTCGCCTTTCCCTTTTTACAAAAGAAAGGCGTGCATCTCCTCCTCCTCATCTGACAATGGCACATTGCCCCAGGGTGTGAAAATGTCCAGGGATGACAAGCAACGGGACAACTCAAAACGTTGCTATTGAATTGAGAAAGCAGTAACCCCAATAAATTATTTTGAAATTTTGGTGTTGTTTTTTTTTTTAATCTTTATTTTATTTATTTTTTTTTTAAATTTTTTTTTAACATTTATTTATTTTTGAGAGAGAGGCAGAGACAGAGCATGAACGGGGGAGAAGCAGAGAGAGAGGGAGACACAGAATCGGAAGCAGGCTCCAGGCTCTGAGCTGTCAGCACAGAGCCAGATGCGGGGCTCAAACTCACAAACCGCGAGATCATGACCTGAGCCGAAGTCAGACGCTCAACTGACTGAGCCACCCAGGCACCCCATGAAGTTTTGGTGTTTTCTTATTCTTTGCTCTCAACCAAATTGAAGGAGAACCTAGCGGTCTGGTCATAGATGATAATGTGGTGATAGTTCACACAATGTCATTTTTGGCATTAAGAATCCAAAGACATGACTGATATGGTTATAACAAAATCTCTTCTACATCTATTTAGTTATATGAAGAAGTTTCTTATCACATAAAAATGAAAAACTGGGATTTTATTCATGCAGAGCCCCATCACTCTGAGCAGTAAGTTATCCTCAAAAATTAAAGCCAATTGAAAAAAAAATCCACTCACTCATTAAGATGGTATTTCCAATGAGATTTTACTTCAATGTGATTTTGATCAGTTGTATATTAGTATCATAATAAATCCACAAGACATTAACTTTTAGAAACTTCCGGTCATAGGAAAAAATTTAATTTCAAATACTTTTTTTCAGAGAAGCATGATAGGGTGATGAATAAAAGACTTTCAAGCATAAAGTATATTACATTAGGATTAAATTTTTGTGAGAGAAGTGAATTAGAATTAGGGCTTAAAGTAGAAAAAAGAATAATGTAAAACTTGTAAAAGAAGACTTTTTTAGTGGATGACGAGTATCAAATTGTATTTAGATTTATTGGATACATTTTAAAGATTGATGTGACTGTTAAAACACAACTATTTAAAATATTCTGGAAATTACAGAGTTAGCGACTATTTAACACAGTATAAAATATTTAGATGTTAACTTAAAAATGTGCAAAGAGGGGCACCGGGGTGCCTCAGTGGGTTAAGCATCTAACTCTTGACCTTGGCTCAGATCATGATCTCACAGTTGGTAAGTTCGAGCCCCACATCGGGCTCTGTGCTGATAGTGCAGAGTCTGCTTGGGATTCTGTCTCCCTCTCTCTCTGCCCCTCCCTTGCTTGTGCTGTCTCTCTCTCTCTCTCTCTCAAAAAAAAAAAAAATGTGCAAAGAAAGTACATAATTTTATAAAATTCTTCTAGGAGTTTCTTGCTGGAGTATGCAGAAAAACTTGGAAGACCAGTGCTAAGGAACTATTCTCTCAAGTTTTGCTGTGAGGGAGAACACAGAAATAGGATAGTATCTGAAAGGTAAACACAGGGTCGAGAAAGATGTTTTAAAGTATGAGATTAAGCATGTTTATATGCTGATGGGAGTGTAAGGGAGAAAAAATTCTCCTCTACTCCGTTAGCATCTCCAGCTAGGTCTAAGAATTAAACTGACATAAACAGATTAGTAGGAGGAAGAGACATACAGGTTTTATTCTTACATGATCATGAGGACCTTCACAAGAGAATGAAGACTGGAAGAAGTGACAGGATCAGAAAGCTCTTATACCTTTTAGACAAAGAATACAAATGACAAAAGAGTTTGGGCTAGGGGCAGTAAACTGTAGCAAAGTGACTAGGAGATGTGTGGGCAGAGGGCCGGCAAAACTAGTGGAAGATAAGAGTCACTTTAGTAAATTTGTACAGATTCATGTCAACGTTGATCCCCAGTCTTTGGTGATAAGGTTGTTTTCTTCCCTCCCAGAAAGGGAGGGCACGTTTCTCATGGAAATTCTATGGCCTGTTTTTAAGGAGATAAAGGTAGGTCAGAGAGCCCTTCCTCATCTGCTGTTTCTCAAGTGCCTTCAGCTCAAAGTAATATGCCACAGCAGCATAGTTTAGGATGGTTTTGTTCTTTTTTTTTTTTTTTTTTTTTTTTTAAATTTAAAGAGAAGCCAGTGTTTTTTTTTTCAACGTTTTTTATTTTATTTTTGGGACAGAGAGAGACAGAGCATGAACGGGGGAGGGGCAGAGAGAGGGGGAGACACAGAATCGGAAACAGGCTCCAAGCCATCAGCCCAGAGCCTGACGCGGGGCTCGAACTCACGGACCGCGAGATCGTGACCTGGCTGAAGTCGGACGCTTAACCGACTGCGCCACCCAGGCGCCCCTAGGATGGTTTTGTTCTGAATTCCTTCAGGAATGATCTGGTAGATAGAGCTGATGTAGGAGAGGGGAGTGAAGTTCTTAGCAAGGTGAGAGACAAAGCCATCCAGGGCAGAAGCAGAGCGACTGGTCAACTTTGGTATAAGAGAAAAGGAGAAGGTAGCTGTGGGTGTAGGTAAATATAGATAGGGTGGAAGGAGATGAAATACTCTCTTTTTTTCAGTAAAAAAAGGAATGAGATGGGGAATCAGCTGAGAGGGGGATGGGTTGTGGGAAGTGAGTGTTTAGGAAATGTTAAGAAGCAGAAGACAAACATATGTAAGCATAAGCTTATCTGAGATCCACATTTATAAACTAGAGAGACAACCAAATGTATTTGGTGGTCTGTGGAAAAAATTTTTGTTTTTGCTTTACAGAAGGGAACTTCAGTGATTCAAGGTGTTCTTACCTAGAGAGAAAACATTAAAATGAATTTTTTCCCTATTAACCAACCCTGTATAAATATTATCATAGTTTTCATTTGTCTTCAATATTTTGAAATCCCCTCACAAATCTCAAAAAGTCATTAATGTTTGGGGCACATGGGTGGCTCAGTTGGTTGAGTGACCCACTCTTGATTTCGCCTCAGGTCATGATCCCAGGGTTGTGGGATCGAGCCCCTCATCGGGCTCCATGCAGAGCAGGAAGCCTACTTAAGATTCACTCTCTCAAGGCACCTGGGTGGCTCAGTTGGTTAAGTGTCTGACTTTGGCTCAGGTCATGCTCACACTGTCCGTGAGTTCGAGCCCCGTGGTTGGCTCTGTGCTGACAGCTCGGAGCCTGGAGCCTGCTTCAGATTCTGTGTCCCTCCTCTCTCCCTGCCCCTCCCCCCAATTGCACTCTGTCTCGTTCTCTCTCAAGAATAAATGTGCTGAGCCAAACCATAAGAGACTCTTAAAAAACTGAGAATGAGGGTTGATGGGGAGTGGGAGGGAGGGGAAAGTGGGTGATTGGCATTGAGGAGGGCATCTGTTGGGATGAGCACTGGGTGTTGTATGGAAACCAATTTGACAATAAATTTAATATTTAAAAAAAGAATCAATGTGCAAAAAAAGATTAAAAAAAAAAAAGATTCACTCTCTCCCTGGGAATGCAAACTGGTGCAGCCACTCTGGAAAATAGTATAGAGGTTCCTCAAAAAATGAAAAATAGAACTACCCTACGACCCAGCAATTGCACTACTAGGTATTTATCCAAAGGGTACAAAAATACTGATTCGAAGGGGCACATGCACCCCAGTGTTTATAGTAGCACTATAGACAATAGCCAAATTATGAAAAGAGCCCAAATGTCCATCGACTGAAGAATGG
>NW_026057578.1:76853985-76928982 GCF_023721935.1 Panthera uncia | reverse complement strand
GCCCAACACATGAGGAGGGGCTGAGTGTGTGGGGCCAGGCTGTGCATGCGCATTCCTTCCCCAGGCACAGTGTGGGGGATCAGATAATCTTCTTCCTCCCTGTTTCTCTAGTGGGAGAACCCCTTTCATGAGGCTCATTGCCCTCTAACAAATAAATATCTCTGAAGACAACCCTGCTGCGCTGTGACATCTGGACATCCAGACAAGGCCTCCCTCCTGGGCTCTGGGCCAGTATTTCCCACTGTCTACTCTCCTGGTCTGCTGTACCCTACCAAGACCCATCTCCCTGCCTCTGCCCCTCCCATCCCTGGGTAGCGAGACTCTGCCTACATTTCCAGCTTCTTCCTATACCTGTTCCCCAAAATGCATCTAATACTCCTTTCACACACCCCTACAACAACATCTAATATCCAGAATCTTCATCCTTGAAACATGAGGTTTTCTCTTTCTACCTCCGCCCACCTCCCCCAGCTGTCTGTCTGCCCGGACAACCCCTAACTGCCCTACAGCATTCAACCCTGAGGTTATTCTTCCCTAACACCATCTGTGCCTCCCACAGTGCAGCTAACCAGGATGTCAGCCAGCTTCCCTGCTAGTCTGTGGGGTCCTTCAGTGTGGGGACGAGTTTATTCTGTGTGTCCTGGGTGCCTGATTTAATGCCTAGTGAATGGTAGGGGCTCTATAAACATTTAGAAATGAGCGGCATCCTGGCTACTGTCTTCCACTGGCCCCGCCAGATTAGTCCTGCCAAACCCATGTCTTCCCGCCTTCCCCCGTCCCCGTCCCCTTCACCTGGTGACCTTGTTGCAGCTAATTGGCTCAAAGCTCACAGGGAATTTAGTGGTGCTTTCCCTCTGGTGTGCTCAGCTGGAGGCAGGCAAAGCGGGTGTCTTGTCTCCGCAGTGAGTGGGCCTTGCTAGAGGAGCGGCTGCTTTGTGCAACCTCAGGGCCTCCTGCAAATCAGACTCACTCGCCTTCACTCACTTCCTGTGCTCAGGGAGATTAGATACGGCCTAATCAACGTCGCTTGTTTCTTCTTTTCTTAATATTTGAAACTACCAAGCACCAGTTGCCATCCTAGTGGGTGGCTTTCAGAAATCCCCTCTCTTCTGGTGTTTGACTCCTTGTGAGTTTCAAGAAACTGATCTATTTGGAAAGAACCTGCACTTAGAAGTTCTCTGAATTGCTGAGAAGCCTTGGCAGGAAGTGACTTGGGATTTGGGTTAGGCGTCTTGCTCCTGGGCGAGGTGGGAGTAATGAGGGTTAGGGGCATCGGAGTATGGGTGTGGCTTTAGAGCATTCCTGTGGCCGGTTTTCCAGATGGAGTCTGATCTGGCGTCAGGGGAAGGCTGTTCAAGCTGTAGAGCGTGTGTTGCACATTCGTGGTGTACCTGCTGTGCTGGGCAGTCTGAGTCCTGGCCTGGCAGTGACGGCCTTGACAGGCTCTCCCGTGTGTAAGTAGACTGTAAGAACAAGCTGGTGAAACTCCATCAGCGTTAAAGGAGTCTTACACACTTCCTCCAAATAAAACGGCTGTTTTGACAAGTGTGTTTGGAGCCGGGCTTGGTGATGGGTCAAGGAGCACTTACCTTGGCATCATTGCATGGGGAGCTGGACATGTTACTTTAGTCTGGCTGGGGAGACCAACAGCGGCTCTCCTCCTGGGTTTTCCTGATGTGTTTTTAGGAGAAGGCGATGCCCATTGTGGGTCAAGTGCTCCGGATAGCTCCTGGTGTGTTATTTTGTGTAACCCTTGTAATGCCTCAGAGTTATTTACTGAACTCCACTGTGTGCTGGGAGCTTCTGGATTGTCTCTCTTAATCCATTTAGCAACTCTTTGAGGTAGGTTCTATTATACTCACCATTCTCGCAAAGAGAAAAACAGGCCCAGAGAAATTAAGTAATTTTCACAGCTCCCCACAGTTAGTCCATCAGTAAGAGCTGGATGGAATCTGAGTCTAGGCGGTGTGACTGCAGGGTCTCTTAACCACTTCCCTATACTTCCTCTCCTGTGAGATAGGTGTTGATGGTCCCACTTTACAGATGAGTAACTGGAGCCCCAGGAGTTTAAGCAACTGGCCCAACGTCCCACAAGCAGTAGGAGGTGCAGCTGAGATCTGTCTGTTCCAAAGCTTACAACATTCTCTTACTGCGTGCTGGTTAGAAAGTCAAAAAGTCCCAGAAATCTTCCTTTAAAAAAAAAAATTTTTTTTTAATCCTCCTCTTTCTTCTTCCCCATTCCTGATTTCTGCTCCCTAGAGGCAATGATTTTCAAGACATTTCTGTTATTTCTAAATAATATGCTTACACTCTGCTACACGTTTTGGGTTTAGATATTTCTACTTATCTACACTAAAGATGAGGATTTCACTGTCTTCTGCCTTCTCCCTCCCTCCCTCATCCCATTTCTCAGTGTACTTACAATTTGGGGCTAGTTCATTATTCTCTACTTATATTATTATGACTATGTGAATCTTCACAGCTGAGCCGTGTGATACACTCTAGTTATATTTCCCTTTTTTAAAATGTTTATTTTTGAAAGGGAGGGGGCAAAGGGCAGAGAGAGAGCGGGGACAGAGGATCCAAAGCAGGCTCTGGGCCGACAGCAGAGAGCCGACTTGGGGCTTGAACCTACGAACCGCGAGATCATGACCTGAACCAAAGTCAGACGCTTAACCAACTGAGCCACCCATGCGCTCCTAGTTACATTTCCTTTTCATTTAGCTTTTTCATTTCCCCGAAATTAATGCGTCACTTAAGAGTTTACTTGATTGCTCTCAAACTCTGAGATAAATGTTAATATCCTCTCATTGTGATTAAGCCTATCAGATGAACCTTCATTTTCACTTTGCTTTTCTTGGTGATAGCTCTCCTGGATTCATTTTCTTCCTGCTCCAGTCTAGATTGATGGCTAAGGAATGCTACATGGATGTTATTCTGGGAGATCCTGTCTGTCTGTCCATCCTAATTGTAGAACCTTGCCAATCTGTTGGAATAATTTCACGTCGCGGCTTCCTTATGATGGTCATTTTTTTTTTTTTTTTAGCCTTCTGGATTTTATTATTGCCTATTTTTTTAAATTTTGGGAGTAGAATTTAGTGATTCATCACTTATATATAACACCTAGTGCCTATCCCAACAAGTGCCCTCCTTAATGCCCATCACCCACTTAGCCCTTCCCCCCACCCAACACCCCTCCAGAAACCCTGTTTTTTTTCTGTATTTAAGAGTCTCTTATGGTTTGCCTGCCTGTTTTTATCATATTTTTCCTTCTCCTCTATGTTCATCTGTTGTGTTTCTTAAATTCCACGAGTGAAATCATATATTTGTCTTTCTCTGACTGATTTATTTCACTTAGCATAATCCACTCTATTTCCATCCATGTTGTTGCAAACGGCAAGATTTCATTCTTTTTTTTTTAATAATTTTTTTTAATGTTTATTTTTGATAGAGAGAGTGTGAGTGGGGGAGGAGCAGAGAGAGAGGGAGACACAGAATCCAAAGCAGTCTCCAGGCTCTGAGCTGTGAGCACAGAGCCTGATGCTGGGCTTGAACCCACGAACCGTGAGATCATGACCTGAGCCAAAGTTGGACGCTTAACCGACTGAGCCACCAAGGTGTTCCAAGATTTCATCCTTTTTGATCACCAAGTAATATTCCATTGTAATATTCCACATCTTCTTTATCCATTTGTCAGTTGATGGACATTTGGACTCTCCACAATTTGGCTATTGTCGATAGCACTGCTATAAACATTGGGAGCATGTGCCCCTTTGAATCAGCATTTTTGTATCCTTTGGATAAATACCTAGTAGTGCAATTGCTGGGTCGTAGGGTAGTTCTATTTTTAATTTTTTGAGGAACCTCCATACTGTTTTCCAGATTGGCTGTACCGGTTTGCATTCCTACCAGCAGTACAAAAGGGTTTCCCTTTCTCCACATCATCACCAACATTTCTTGTTTCTTCTTGTGGTTACTTTTAGCCATTCTGACAGGTGTGAGGTGGTATCTCATTGTGGTTTTGATTTGTATTTCCCTGATGATGAGTGATGCTGAGTATATTTTCATGTGTCTGGTAGCCATCTGGATGTCTTCTTTGGAAATGTGTCTGTTCATGTCTTCTGCCCATTTTTTAATTGGGCTATTTTTTGGGGGGAGGTGTTGAATTTGATAAGTTCTTTCTATATTTTGGATACTAACCCTTCTGAAGGTTGCCTTTTAATTTTGTCGATTATTTCCTTCACTGTGCAGAAGCTTTTTATCTTGATGAAGCCCCAATAGCTCATTTTTGCTTTTGTTTCCCTTGCCTCTGGAGAAATGTCAAGTTAAGAAGTTGCTGTGGCCGAGGTCAAAGAGGTTATTGCCTGTCTTCTCCTGCAGGATTTTGTTGGTTTCCTGTCTCACATTTAGGTCTTTCATCCATTTTGAGTTTATTTTTGTTTATGGTGTAAGAAAGTGGTCCAGGTTCATTCTTCTGCATGTTGCTGTCCAGTTCTCCCAGCACCATTTGTTAAAGAGACTGTCTTTTTTCTTTTATTTTCCAAAGTTTATTTATTTTAGAGACAGAGTACAAGCAGGGGAGGGGCAGAGAGAGGAGGACAGAGGATCCGAAGTGGGCTCTGTGCTGACAGCAGAGAGTTGACGTGGGGCTCGAACTCATGAACCATGAGATCATGACCTGAGCCAGTCAGATGCTTACCCGACTGAGCCACCCGGGTACTCTGAGACTGTCTTTTCCATTGGGTATTCTTTCCTGCTTTGTCAAAGATTAGTTGGCCATACATTTGTGGGTCCATTTCTGGATTTTTTATTCTGTTCCATTGATCTATGTGTCTGTTTTTGTGTCAGTACCATACTGTCTTGATGATTATAGCTTTGTAATACAGCTTGAAGTCCAGAATTGTGATGCCTCCAGCTTTGGTTTTCTTTTTCAACATTACTTTGGCTATTCAGGGTCTTCTCTGTTCCCTGTGAGGCTTGAAGGGCAAGTGTTTCAGATGGGAGAAAACAAAGCAGGGTGGGGGTTGAGTGTCATACTTACACAGATGTAAGTGGCAGAGCTGGGCTGGAACTGGGCTGACCTGACTTAGCCACGGGCTCCCTGCAGGAAGCCACAGTGCCCCCTGCAGCCTGGCACAGATGATCATTGTTGCTGCTGGCCAGGCTACCTCAAAAGTTCCAGACTCCACGGAAGAGTGCAAGGAGGCAGAGATTTGCCCCACACCTCCATCTACTTTCCTAAGTGGGAGATACAGTTGAACACTAGGCTTTGAATCATATTTCCTGAGAATGCCAAGAAATAGTCATGCAATTTGGAGCTGATCGCATAATCTCTGTAAGCCTCAATTTCCCTATCTGTAAAATAATTAACAGTGCTACCTCATAGCATCATTGTAAAGATTAAGCACTACAATGTTTTAAAAGGCATATCCTAAATGCTTAGTAAATGTTAAACACTTATAATGATGGTCTAGAATTTCTCAGGAGATAGTAATACTTTTACTGTTTAATCCCAATTCTCTTGTATCCTTAGGTTCCTGGACCACATTGGGATATTATATGACGGCTGTGTACAATAAAAATTTTTTTTCCCACCAAAGAGATACTTTTACTGAAGTATAGTCTGACACACAATGTTACATTAGTTTCAGGTGTACAACATAGTAATTCGACAAGTCTGGATATGTTATGCTGTGCTTACCGCAAGTATGGTTGCCATCCATCATCACACAATGTCATCACAGTTTCATCAACTATATTCCCTATGTTATACCTCTCATCTCTGTGACTTATTCATCCCATAACTGGAAGCCTGGGCCTCCCTCTCCCCTTCACCCAGTTTTGCCCATCCCCTTACCCCTTCTTCTCTGACTACCAGTTCTCTGTATTGATGGGTCTGTTTCTGCTTTTTTGTTTGCTTTTTAGAGTCCACATATAAGTGAAATCATATGGTATTTGGCTCTCTCTGGCTTATTTAACATAATACCCTCTAGATCCATCCATGTTGTCATGAATGGCAAGATTTCATTATTTTTTATGGCCGAGTAATATTCCAGTGTGTGCATACATATACCACATCTTCTTTGTCCATTGATGGACACTTGGGTAGCTTTCACAGTTGCTTATTGTAAATTATGCTACAGTGAACAAAAAAATGATATTCTTTTGAACTAGTGTTTTCATTTTCTTTGCATTAATGTCCAGTAGTGGAATTACTAGATCATATGGTAGTTCTATTTTGAGTTTTTGAGGACTCTCCAAACTGCTGTTCTCTTGGCTGCACCAGTTTGCATCCCCACCAACAGTGCATGAGGGTTCCTTTTCCTCCACATCCTTGTCAACACTTGCTATTTCTTGTGATTTTTATTTTAGCCATCCTGACAGGAGTGAGGTGATGCCTCATGGTAGCTTTGATTTGCATTTCCCTGTTGAGCATCTTGTCACGTGACTATTTGCAATCCATGTCTTCTTTGGAAGACATACATGCCCATTTTTCAATTAAGTTATTTGGGGTTTTTTGATGTTGAGTTGGAGAAGTTCTTTATATACTTTGGATACTAACTTCTTATCAGATACATCATTTGCAAATATCTTCTCCCATCTTGTAGGTTACCTTTTTGTTTTGTTTCCTTTGCTATGTAAAAACTTTTTAGTTTGGTGTAGTCCCAATAGTTTATTTTTGTGTTTCTTGCCTGAGGAGACATATCTGAAAAATGTTAAGGATGATGTCCAAGAGATTACTGCTTATGTTTTCTTTGAGATTTATGGTTTTAGGTCTCACATTTAGGCCTTTAATCCATTTTGAGTTTGTGTATAGTGTAAGAAAGTGGTGCAGTTTTTCTTTCTTTCTTCTTCTTTTTTTTTTTTTTTGGCATGCAGCTGTCATTTCCCCAGCACCATGTAATAATCAAAGTGAGTAATTTCTGCACCTTACTGGAGTGACACTTGGTTAGTAAGGCATGCTTGTTCTTCTTCAGTTTATCCCAGCCCACCCTCCAGCTTTTGGAGAGAGAACTTCAACATTAGCACTTAAAAATAACCTGTATCACACCAAGGAAACCATTTTTGGGGGGGGGGGGTGAGATTTAATTATGTATGTGTACATACATAATTTGCATATAAATTATATATATACAGACACATTGGTGTATGTACACATGCTGGCTTGCAATATAAAATGTACTTCTTAGTGTTAACGGTTGAAAAGGTTTGTAAAACAAGGATTTTCACTGGCTTTTGTTTGCCTCTGTGATTGAGATCCTTCATCAGGTCTCCTAGATAATCTTAATCAAATAAGAAACAAACACAAATCAAAAAACCAGCCAACCAAACAGGACTCCTCTTCAGCATCTTCTAGGCACCCACTACATATAGATTCTTGGCTAAAGGTTACTACTCTCAAACCTACAATCTCTTTAGGAGAAACAACTGAACATTTCACAAGTTAGAATAATTGAAATGTTAAAAGGTGTATGTTAGGAAGGTAGGGTGATTCACGCTGGCCATTCGGTTATCAGAAGGCTTTATGCAGCCATTAGGCCTGAAAGGCCAGCAACTGGGCACTGGTAAGGAAGGGTTTAGAAGTATGTCATTTTGGGGACCAAGAAGTAAAAGTTTGGCTAGATCATGTGGTTTGAAAGATAGGTTTTAGAATATGTGCTTTAACAGCAATAAATTCAATTCTATTTTGCCTTAATACCTTAAGGCACTGGGATCCATACAGTACCTGCCAATTTTCTTGAGAACATTTCAGCATAGTGTGATAATCGTGTTAAAAGTTATATCCTAGGAGCAGCAAGTTGTTCCATAAATTCACTCCAGGGATGGTCAGCTGGCAGTCCAATCAGCAAGACATTAGAAATCCCAAGTAACTGTTTAGAAGCCCTACTGTTGTCACCCATAGATCAATAAATACAGGAGGCTTTGCTAATTAGCTTAATGTCAAATGTATTTCCATTGGTGCCATGAATGGCTAACTAATAATCTTAATGATGTAGACACAGGTTATTTGTGAATTCAGTACTAGTATTCAAGATATGTGGCTTGGCTAAAAACAAGTTACTGTTAAAGTAACAAGAATGTAATCAACTCTGTAACTTGTACTTCTGTAAACAGTACCCAAGGCCTGATTGTGAAATGCACCTCTGTCCAGCCATTAGTAGAGAATTCTGGTCGCCTTCTATTGACCACAAGTGACAGATTTTGCCCCCAGTTCTTGAGGCAGATGCCACCATGTGCTACTGCTTGCTGATGTTTAACGTTTGTGAGACAAATTGAGTATGAGCTTTGCTTTCATATTAAGCAGATACTGGATACGATAATCTGCTAGAAAGAGTCTTGGTGATAAATGACCCAAATTGGCTGCTGGTTTGAAAAACAACTAAGATATTTTGACTTGCTCCCAAATAATATCAATCATCAACACCTATTTAGCAAAGCAAGTTTATTTGATTACTTATTCCAGACAAGTGAGGCTTGTGTGTACAACTAAGAAATAAGACAATCCAAATAAAAGGCAGGAAATATTAGTATGAACTACACAAACAGCTATCTAGAAAGGAACGGCAGCTGCATTCATTTTACATAATACTGTGGAATGATGTAGCACCATTTACCTCAAAGATATCTTAAGTTCTTTATAAGGTAATTATGTGACTCTTTGCTGAAATGCAGCAATGGCTTAAAAATTGTAGCAAACCCGATGATAATCTTATGTTCAACTACAGATATAAAATGGTATCAGTAAAATTCAGAAAAAATAGGGAATATGGTGAGGATCTTACCTTGTACAATTCTTTAAAAAAAAACCCAAAGGAAATAGTTACCATTATTGAGACCTGTTTTCTTCCATTGTCTGCACTATTTACCACTATCATTATGACCTAAATTCTAAGCTTTGGAAGATTTGATGGTTATTTAAGAACACGTTATTTTTTAAAACTAAAGTTCTCTCTTTATCTTTCTGTTCAGACTGTTCTGCTCTGAACCACAAACCTGAAGGAACAAGACAGAACGTTAATGCTGCTGAAACCAAAGGATTAGGATCCTCACTGATTAATTCTATTGTTTACTATTTCTAAAGATCATTCTGAGCTATTCTGCTCTGATCAATCTTAGGTTGAAAGTTATTAAAGTTTGACCCTGTTAATGAATGTAATGAGGACATTTATAAATTCAATAGTAAGCATTCTTCTAAATACTGATTCATCTAAATACTGGTTCATCTGAAATATATAAAGAAATTTGGAGAAATTTGGTATTCCAGAATCCTCCAACAGCCCACTTTACTAGTTAAGAGCCATACTACAGTTTCAGAAATCTACAACAGAGAAAGCTTATGGGAAAAAAACCTCAAAGAGTCTGGGATAATTCAATGTTGCAAAGCTGTGGTTCCTAAGAATGCCCCATCATCCCTTTTTTTTTTTTAAGGGTCATGAACCACTTTGAGAAGCTGATCAAATTTATGAATTCCCCCGCCCCCGCCAGAAAAAAACAAAACAAAAACGCATATAAACAAATTTCTTATATACATTTGCAAAGGATTCCCAAAGGCCCATGATCCCCGAGTTAGGAATTCCTATTTCAAAGCTGAGGAACACAAAATAAGTTTAGCCCATTTCCACACTGTTCATCTGTACTTTATTGCTACTGTAGTAAAGTAAGCATTTTAATAAGGTTACTTGTTGCTTTAAGACAGTTATTGTAAGCACCAATAGTCTTTTAAAATTCATTTTGCCCCAATTTTACAAGGTTTTAAGCCATGTACCCTCTCAAATGAATTAAGTCCCTGTGATTTAAGCTAGCAGACAAGTATTTTCCTTTGATACATACTATTCTTCAGAGCCAGTCCTGAACACTGAGATTAAGATTTCATACCCTTGGGAAAATGAACATGTGTCTACATACCGGAGGTTATTAACTTTATAAAATATATTTCTGGGTAAGTTTCAAACTTGAAGACCCATTTATTTAGTGCCTCTGAACATAACATACAATCCCAATACAAACCTTCCCCTTTTACTTACTTGGAACCAGTACAATGGAGCTTTCCTACTACGCTCACAAAATGTACTGAACATTCTATCTACTGTTTAGGATAGAAAACACTTCATTTCTGACCAAACCCACCATCTCAAAAGCATCTCTTCAACTCCCAAGTTATCAAACAGGTTGAAGAATGTGATCTTTGAGGTGTCTAACATTCAACCGATTTGGCTGTGTCTCAACCCCATGCTGAACAGACGAGAAATGACTATACTGTGGTATAAGGGTTAGGCCTGTTGCTTTCTTATTGAAGAAAAACTCTACTAGTCATTCTAAAGAATGTTTATATAGGAAGGCAAACATGAGAATTCTTAGAGACTTGAATACTGATAAAAGAAGGGGAAAATAGATATTAAACACAGAAATGCAAACATAGCACATACAGAAAATTTAATCAAATCTTCCTAACTGAAGAATTTTTAAATTATTTAGTCCTTTCATAATCTTTTACTTCTGCTCAAAGAGTTTTTATAGGACAAATTTAAAAATACTTGAATAAAGGAAAGGGTTGGCTAAAAGAAGAGCTTTCCAAGTGAGCTACAACTTGGTTACAGGATTTCACTTTTGCCTTTTACTATGTAAAAAGAGAGTAACAGAACAACTATTTTTTCCTTGCTCTTCTAAGTTGTCCCTTGTAAGAGATTAAATACTAGAATTTCCATTTCAGTAACCGAGGGATCACGGAACAGGAGTGGGAGAAGGATACTGCTCTCTATCAGGATTCCAAGCATTTCAACTCTGTGGTAAGGGGCTTGTGAGAGAAAATGGACTATTATTCCACGGGCTAAACGGGTCCCATGAGTCCTATAAAATATACAACCAAGTATTTTCCCTGCTCCATTCAAATGTACCATTTGTGTTTTTCCTACCAGAACCTACTAAATTGCTGAGTGAAAGCTGAAGAAAGTAATAAATACCAGCATTCCTGGCTGTGCAATCTATACATTTTCATTTTAAGAGTAATTCAAGCATAATCCACATTTAAAAAAATTAAAGAGAGACAGTAAAGGTTTTAAAGTTTTCTCTTTGAAAAGATGGTATCTTACAGTACATACAAAAATACTCTGAAAATACATACGACTTCATTTACAAAACACTGAATCAACATATTACAAGAAGAATTACATGGTTATGGATTTTAATAAACTGAGCATGCGTTCATGAAACTTAAAAAATATTAAGAAATGCATTGAAAAAAGCAGTGTAAAAAAAGACAACTCATATCGTTAAATAAAAATTACAAAGGTCCTGAGCCAATTAATGGTAACAATGTCGTCCAAAAAATGCCTTAGGTTTCAGTAAAATCCACTGCTTATTTCTGCATGCCTAGTCCATGAAGAAACTATTTGAAGTTGTGGGGTAAGTAATGGTCAAGAATTATCATGCCGAGTTAATTTTACACCTCAAGAATACAAGTCTGCCACATTTAAAGGTATCTCGTTGTTGATGCTGGAATGAGTTGCTCCTTGGTAAAAAACACCAGTCAACTAACAAGAATGGCATGAGCTAGGATATGTAACAATTTCACCATTCATATACTGACTTTCAGTATCTTGGTTACATTTTGATTCTTAATAAAGATGCATTTCGAAGGCCTCCATGGGAGGCAAAATATAGAGAATTTATGGTGCCCAACTCTTATGTAATCACTGGACTAATCCTCCCTGGTAACTATGCAACATTTGGACAGAAAGGCACAAAAAAATAAAAATTTAAATATTCCATGTGCCATTCTGGAAAAAAATAATTTAAATCAACAGAATAGACAATAAGTACATCTACACAAATGAGGAAAGCAGAAAAGATACCTCACATTCACTTATCTCAGGTTTCACAAAGTGGCTTCAAGGCTAAAGTAAATGTGTTAACATTTGGAAAATTACAATTTTTTTGTTTTCAACTTTTTCAGTTCTATACAATGATTGTAACATAAGACTTAAAAAAAAAAAAGTTCTGGCCTCGTTTTATCCATGTCCAAAGAGCCGAGAACTGGTTCCCACAACAGAGAAACAAGCATCGAAAGTTAAGGCAGTAAAACCTCCAACGCAAAGCCATAACATTGTAGATGACAATCTGATAGCAGATGATCCTCACAGAAGTGTACGTAGCAAATCAATGAGAGAATGCTACGGCATCTGCATGTCAAAGTGTGAGAGTTCAAAACCACTTCAAGCTTGTTAGTCCGATGACTGTAACTTTCACCTTATTATATGTGTGACAGCCACTTCTATTTTAAAAAGAGTGGCTGCTCTATGCCACTAAATGATTGCATATTCACTTAAGTAAGGAGGCACTGCTTTTACCGATTAAGGGTCAGTCGAATGGAATTTTTGATGACTCGAATGTTATTTGCTGGAACCGGAGATGATGAATCTGGTAGTTCTTTACTGGGTAGTCTCTATTAGAAAGGAATAGAAATAAAGAAGGAAAAGCAAACATATATTATAAAGCCTCAACTAGTAAATCAGTCACAAAACTGAGTTTTCCTTCAAATTCCTTAAGCTCTTAAACACTCACATATGTGTTGAATACTTTCTTCCAATGTTCATAGTCATTTCCTTGGTTTGGGGACTTTTTTTATGCAGTCAGAGGTGAAAAGCAGAGGCACAGGGAAAGGGTGCAAGTGGGAGGAGTGTATGTATAGGAAAAAGGGCTTTGTTAAATCACTCGCCACTTCTGGATTGAGAAATGCACAAAGTCAGGCAATGGTAAAGAGAAGTACGAAAAGCAGGGTCACTAAGCAGGAAAGTGGTGGTGGTGGGTGAAAAATGAGTGTGCTACAGAAGAAAACAGGATCTGTCATATATTCGTGGAGAACAACACTGTAAATCCAACTTGTGAGAGGAGTTTTCAGGAAAATGGACTTTGTAGTCAGACCAGGTAACGTTAACTTCAGTGATAGTGAAACTCAGGTACATCTATATAAAGGCTTCTGAGGATACTAAAGACGATTATATCATGAAGGTAAATCCTGAGAAATTGAGAAAGAGACCTCTTACAGATAGCTGTGTGATGGAAACAGTACACGAGAGTTAATTCTCTCATGTCACTAACTTGGCCAAACCTACATACCCACAGCCATTCAAAAAACATGAAAAATTTCAGACATACAAAAAAAGTAGAGAATACGACAATGAAGACTTTTTAATGCCACAATTAACACTCAGACATTATTAAACATTTGCCACATTTGTTTGGTTTATATCCTTACCCTCTATACTTGAAATATTTTCAACCTAGACCCAGCCTGTCATTTCATGGTCTTGTACCTTAATAACCATACCAGATTTTTTTCTTCCATTATCACATATAATCATATACTCATATTTTTTGTAATGTACTCTTTATGTTAAAAGGAATTTTTATGAATTCTACAGCTAATATAAAGTATGATACTATTTGCTTCAAAAGCCAGTAAAGGGGTGCCTGGGTGGCTCAGTCGGTTTAGCATCTGATTCTTGACTTCGGCTCAGGTCACGATCTCACGGTTTGGAAGATGGAGCACTGCATTGGGATTCTCTCTCTCCCTCTCTCTGTCCCTCCCCCACTTGCACTCTCCCAAAATAAATAAACTTTAACAAATAAAATTAAATGGCTATTACATTGTGAGGAGCCTGGTTGATTGTGATAAGTACTTTACTCTTCGATGGGGGTGAAAATAAGCCATTTTGTTGACTGTAAATGCTCAGAAAAGGACTTCTCTGATCTACACAAGGCTGAGTTTTCAGCACCTACTTATTAGCCTTCCATGCTTAATAATACTGTATTATTAGTTTCAATGGCGATTCTTTGAAAAATAAATTTTGAAATTAAGATTTAGGGGTTCTTTAGCTCATGTTTTAAAGGTACTATGTATTCCATTACATTAGGTTCTTCCAAAATATTAATAAGTATCAAGCCTAAGTTTTGACAGTAAGCAATGGTATACATCAAAAGATCTATCAAGCGTTGGTAAGAAATTACTGTGCTTGAAAAAGGAACAAAGGTTGAACGTAATGCGAATGAATAGCTAAGCTTAAATAACTTCCTCTTTTCCTGACTTTGGAAGTACATACATTTAAGACCAGACCTTGCTTGCGTTTCTACCCCAACTCCAAACTATACTGCTCATCTTTGAGGACAGGGACAAAATCTTATTACCCTTTTCTTTCACCCAGTGCATGGCTCTTAAGCTTTTCGTACCTGTAGATTACCTACGAGTAAGACTTTACCTTTTTGCGTGATGTATCAATAGTTGGAATAGGCATACATTCTCCTCCAATGGCATCCTAAAAATAGAATTATATACAAATGAAAACTTTCCTTCCTATGTATGCTTATGTCTACACAAAATAAAACATAACCCAAACTTCACAGACCTATCTAATATGATCCATTTTCAAATATACAGTCCTTTTCCTGATCTATGGCTCTTTGAAAGTAATATTTTGAAGCACACTGTTAACGTATTTACCATTGCTTTTCTTTTTCTGTCTTCAGGAGCACGTGATTCCTTAAATGTTGATTCAAGTCGAATAAACTGGAATATAAATACTAAGATGAATTGCTATTATCACCTACAAAACCCATACAATCTATATAAACTGAGAGGCTAATGATAAGGCTACTGTCAAAACTACTGCAACTTAAATTAGACTAAATTTAGCTGCCACCTTTAACTTCAACTTGAGTGACCTTTTCGGTTAAATCAATTCAGATGATAATAGTTTTACCACCACCTACTGGAGGCAGAAAACATCAACATTATAACACAATAAATATGACTGGTTACCAATAGTAACTTCTGTGTAAGTCAAAGAGAAACTCAGACCAATTACTCAAGTTTTCAGATCAAGTTTTAGTAATCTGAATTTAGGATAACAATCAGTATTATTCCTTTAGGGTTTGGGTAAATATTCTTTTTAAACAAATCCTAACAGAACACTAAGACAGCTATGGAGAGTTGTGAATTTCTTTAGTCTAGTTTAACTTAAAAAAAAGGACTACCACTAAGGTTGTAACTTTACCTTTTCTATTTCTTTCAACCTCTTAGAAGACCCATCTACGGATGGGGAATGGGACCTCTTATGTGCAACATTCTTAGTTATGTTTGACATTCCATTAAGATGTGGCTGTCCCTGGGCAGGGTTGTGGGGTGCTGGGATTCTAGGAATGACATTTCGTCCTACTACAGTAGGAATGGTGCACACAGCTGGGGGCGATACGGCTTTTACTGCAGAATCAACTTCTGAAAAGGAAAAAAGAAAAATTCTAGCAATTAAATATATACATAGTAGAATGGTTATTAACAGAAGTGCAGATACGTACTTGCACCAATGACTGGGATAGACAGTCCTTGAGCTTGTGGCACACTCAGTGGCTTTTCCGCAATTACAGCAGCAGGCTCAGTATTATTCCTATTAAAAGTGTTGAATTATCATTAAATACTTTGTGTGACTTATTTAAAACACTCATATTCTAACATTCAGGATGACTTCTTTCAAGTACTCCTACTTTAATGTTCCATTGGAGGAAGAGAAAAGCGGAAAAAAGGCAGAGGACTGAGTGAAAAATGAGAAAAAACTGAAAAGACCTGGGCATTTCTGTGTACTTTTAAAGTCCTACATATTCATGAGCCGATACCACGTCCCACAGGATTATAGTGCATTGTCAAGTATTTCTAGTCAGAAAATGACTAGTAACTGCTAAGGTATTTTAACAATTAAGATACTTAGCTAAGGACAGAAAAGTTTACATCATCCTCAAACTGAAGAGTGAAAGGAAAATTCTGAAGTGCAGACCTTTCTGTTTCTCCTGAAGGAAGAACGTCAGGCTTGGAAGGTTTGTTTGCAGACACTGGGGAATTAAAAGGAGTTCCATTATCAGTGTCTCTGGAGCTATCCAAACAATTGCTATCCAGAGATGATCTTTTGGATTGAGGTCCACCTGAACTTCGACTGACATCAGAAAGACTTTGCTGAAAGAGGGAAAAGCAGTTAGGATTTCAAAAAGCAAATGAGAATAATTACTGGTTTCAATTCTGAAGTACATAAAATGAATCTTTTGTGATGAATGAAGGGGAGATTTTAGTTCTAGACTGAAATGTACTTTTCTTTCCTTTTTTTCTTAATAGGTTTGGGAGCTGTGAGAATGCCAATCTGATCCCAGGAACATCTGTCTGAGGGGAACCATACTGGAGAGTTAACATTACAAACTCACCTTTTTCTTCTTTTGAAGAATCTCTGCGGGAAGGTAGTGATGAAGTTGCTTTTTTTTAACATGAGTTGCTTCAATTTTCATCCCTTCCTTTAGCATGTTTATATTGTTTGCCTGTCTGTACACTGTAACAATGTTAGTATGTTAAATGGGCAACTTCTTCCTCAACCAGGAAGTCTGTTTTCTTTTCCCAAAATGCATATATTTGATATGTCCCCATAATCTCACAAACATACATACCCACTCTGCTTACAGAACAAGTATTTTTAAAACATTTTCATTTCACAATCCTATTTAAGTACCAACTAGTTTTCCCATGTCCAACTTCTAAGACTTTCCAATAATCAAATCTCATTAAAATGCATGAAAAAAGTTTTTTCCAAATCCTGTTTACTGTTATTTTCCCAAAAGACAATCTCTTCTCATAATTACTCACCCAAGTCTAAGCTAATCCTTATACTAAAGATCCAAGATGCAATACAAGTTGTCATCCACCATGATGTTTCTTTTACTACACTAATCATAGAATATTGGACTGTCAGGAACTATCCAGAAGTACATCCTTATTGTACAGGTGGGGAAATGAGGCTTAAAAGCCCTGAATACTTGCTGATGGTGGAATACACACAGCCCTAGAGTCCCTTTCTAGCACTTTTCACATCTTGTAACAAAGTCAGTTTTATTAACACGAATTATTTAATGTATGTTTAACTGTGAATACCAAATTAGATCATAAGCTTACTGAAGACACAGAGGAGAGGCTTCTTTTGCATAGTTAACTACTGTGAAATGTGGTACATTATCTCCTCGCTTGGGGTCTCAGAATCTCTATCTGGAGAAGAACATTCTATAAATCTACAACAAACAGAGCTTCCCAATCTCCTGCTTTTGGAAAAATGAGCCCAAATTAGAATGGAAAAATGTATATCCATGTTTTCATTCCAGATTGCTTATAAAAGCATCACCAGGAGTGCTTGTTCAACTTGCAGATTCTCTGGCTCCACTCCCAGAGTGTGGGATTCGGTAGTGCCGACGTGATGTACAGGAATCTGCATTTTCATGATAAATGTGAAAGCTAGTTTAGAAGAATTTAGAAAACTCAGATAAGCCAAGCCAAAAATATTAATAGTATGAATGTACACTATTCCAGATTAATACAACTCCAAATTTATAAAAGATACGTTAAGATATTCCAGAGAGCTGTTATTAGGGAGCTAGACGTAAAAGACACTCTTTCTCTGATTCTGAAACCTAATCAAGACTATCAAGTGCACATATCTGCGCACACTGAAAATAAAAATAACCTGTATAGTTTCTTTAGTCTTCTTTTTGTTCTGAAATAGATAATGCCATCACTTGGCACAAAACTCAAGCAGTTCAAAGAAGTCTCCTCACACTATCCCCTAGACACACCTGGTTCCTTGACCTAAAAAGCAACCAGTTCTACCACCTTCTTTTTTTTAAAACTATATATCCTTCCAAAGATATTCTAGGTACTTACAAGCAAATGTGTTTATTTATTTACAGAAATTGTAGCATACTATACATACTGTTTTGCAACTTTAGCCCTACTTAATGTCTTGGAAATTGTTTCACTATGCCTTTTTAAAATAGGAGCATAGGTTTTCATAATATGGATGTACACATTCATTTAACCAATTAACAAATCTAGCCAGCCAGATCCATGGCAGATGATACTGTTACAACCAAACTTGAGAACCATAGCTCCATGATGACAGTCTTACCTGTATCAGTAAACGACTGTATATCATAGGTCAGGTCTATGTTAACACTTTCTGCATTTTCAACTCTCCGAAAAATTATTCCAAGGAACCACATTGACACGTAATTGTTGCTATAAAATAAAAAAATTTAATTTCCATTTATTTATTTATTATAATTTTACAGATGTCATTTGGTAAACAAACTCAATCTCCATGGAAACATAAATACAAATTGCAATGGTTTGGCTAAGTTCTTTTTTTTGTAAGTTTATTTATTTATTTATTGAGAGAGAGAGAAAGCATGAGCAGGAGAGGCGCAGAGAGAGAGGGAGAGAATCCCAAGCAGGCTCCGCCCAAAGGCTCAAACTCATGAACTAGGAGATCATGACCAGAGTTGAAATCAAGAGTCAGATGCTTAACTGACTGAGCCACCCAGTCTCCCTGGTTTGGCTAAATTCATTTTTTTTTTTTAAGCTTATTTATTTATTTATTTTGAGAGAGAGAAAGTGTACATACATACAAGCAGGGGAGGGGCAGAGAGGAGAGACAGAATCCCAAGCAGGCTCTGCACCATCAGCATAGAGCCCCATGTGGGGCTCAAACTCAGGAACTGTGAGATTATGACCTGAGCCGAGATCAAGAGTTGGATGCTTGGCTGTGCCATCCAGGTGGCCCCCCACCCTGGTTTGGCTAAATTCTTAAAATTGACACCAAAAAACACTGATCAGTTACCCTGTGTTGTAATAAAGAGGATTAAATGGCTTTGAAAGTAACGCATCAAATATATTCATAAAGATGCTCCAAACTTGTGATGGGAGTTTCTGCTGGGGTCTGTGGGCTACCAACATAGCATATACTAGTTTTAATGTAGGACCACTCATGTTCAAATACATAATGTATCATCATCCCCCATCAATGTTTGTTAAATGACAATGTCACAACTGATCTTAAATCATGCCTGTTGTCAAATAACATTATTTAAGAAACACAGTATTAAAAAATATTTAACTTACTCTTTATGATGTTCCTTATTTCCTGGGAATGACTGGGGATTTACATGGGCAAGAGTAATAAATTCGTTCCGTTCCAAGTTTCCAACAAGCACACGGATTTTAGATTCTACTAATCCAACCCTGAAATAGAAGAGTGGACAAAATTTTTCCATATGAAATTTGGAAACTACACCTAAGTAACCCAAAAAGGCATATGATAGCTATGATGCTTTACATGTTCAATTAAAAAAAAAAAAAAAAATTCAGTCTAATATATTAGGGACTGTTTAAAATACCATTTAAGTAAATGACAAGTTACTTTGTCAATTTCTGTGTCCTCCCCCCCCCCTAAAAGAAATGATCTACTTAATGAATTCCTAATCTAAACTACCCTGCCTGTTTAGACCATAAAATAGTCATGATCTCAGTATGAACAAAAACTGTTGATTTTTTTCACTTTCAAATCTTGTATCTAAACCATAAGGCTAAGATATGTTTAAATCATGTGAACAAAAAAAGCTAATAACTGGCACTAAATGAAATAAAACATGCTGATTTTCATAAAATTGGTACTAGATATTACATTTAAAAAAGAATTCAGTAAAGTCAGATCAGATACTACTAAAATATAGAAAGTTTCATCAGGTATCTGCAACTTTATTTTCTATCTCATTTAACACATGTGACTGCTGTCAGCTATGTAAATTTACAATGATTTTATTAATTAGAAAAACTACAAGAACATTTTTAATTATTCAAACACTTGAAAAAGCTTATACATTGTAATTGTGTGTGCTTCAACAGCACATTTATGAAACACTGGGTTACTACTCAGTGTTGGTCAGAGAGTAAGTATTTTGGGCTTTGTGGCTATAGAGTTTCTGTTGTAACTATTCAACCCTGCCATATAGCAGGAAAGCAGTCATACACAACATATAAATGAGTGAGTGTGGCTGTATTTCAATAAAACTATTTATAAAAACATGTGGCAGGCTAGGTTTGGCCCAGATCATAGTTTCCTGGTTCCCAATCTAGACAAATGAAATACGTTGTTTTAGTGAAAGGATTCTTTTCAGTGCCTCTTTAATTATCAATAAAATAAGCACCAAACTTTGGAAGCAAAAGTAAGACAGTATTGTGTTTTTCTTTCCCAGAAGTCAGACCCGAGGAAAGCACAGCCATCTCTGGTGGCCTAATAGCTTCTGCCTAATAGAGTTAGGGATGTCTACACACTGGAGGCAAAGGGCATGAACTTAGATGTACTAGAAAGAAAGCACTGCTCCTTGACCAAAAATGCCTCTCTGTTGACAGAAGCTTTCATGTCCCTAATCTCCTAAATTAAAAGAATATATAAAATATCTTTTCCTTTTAGTTTTGAAGGGGAAACATGATGGCAAGGATGGAAAACTTGAGCCTAGGTATCAGAATTGTTTGAAGTGCCTCACAATTTTGCTTAAATCTGAGAAGTGGCAAAGGCAAAGAACCTACATATATCCTTATCCTGTATTACCTCTAATTCTGAAACATTCATTTGATGGCATTTCTTAAACACTGATGCTCCATGGTCATGTATAACAGTCACTAATAAGATTTAATAATTTTAGTGATAAAGTATTTTATAAACCTAAAGCATCATATAAATGTTATCACTACAAATTTAAGTACAGAACTTGAATATCACTTACCACTCTAGATGGTTTTCTTCTGTTGATGCACTGGCAGTCAATACTATATAATGTCTGTGAAGAATTTTTAGCAACAGTCATGGAAAAAAAAAAGCCAGAAACATTGTTAGGTCTGCTTTTCCATCATTATTTTTTCTTTCTTCCTCCCAATGAACATAAGAACTAATGCAGACACATAGCTTATGAAAATTAGAACACGCTCTGATTTTCACAAAATCAATTCTAGACACTATAATCAAAAATCAATTCACTAAAAACAAAAACACCACTAATACTGGGTGAGATACTACTAGAATACACAAACTCATCATTTAGGATTTCTGCCAACCTATTCTCTACCTCACTTGAAATGTAAGGGACAACAGTCACCCATCATATATTAACTTTGTAAATTTAACATTCTTCCTTACACACACACAAAATGAAAAATTTCAAATACCTATACTTTTGAAAAAAATTTGGTGGCTCAAGTAGTTTGGACCAGTCTGATTTCCCTTGAAGGATTTCATCTGTGACTGCAAGACCTAAATTAAAAACGAGACAGAGACTGATTTTGAAAACTGGCTATTTTATTATCAGTTTCTGTATCAACCTACCCCCAAAATCTCTAACCTCAACAAACTCGAGTAAAAAAAAAAAAAAAAAAGAATTTCTCATAACACAAAAATCAATTTCAAACAGATTGGGCTGGCTCCATTTTGGACTTAATATTATATTTTAGAAAACTAACTACTGAAAAAATACATATTTGAAAGAATTTTTAGAAATAATAGGCATAACTGAACTTTAGAATAAAACTGTTGTAAACCAAAAACTTGTGGGAATACATAAAGGGCAAAGGGCCAACAAGTTTACCTTGTTTAAATTCTTCTACCATTACTGTTCGAGTTGAGGTGGACACATTATACGTAGAATTCTGCTGTGGGTAGGCAGGGGTGATTATGGGCATGAGATGATACCTATCTGATGGATTTACCTGTGAAATTAGAAGCAGAATAATTGATCTATTCTCCTATTTCAGTTGTCCTCACTTCATTTCCCCAAAAGTCTGAAGAATATGAAATATAAATTTAATACTACAGTTCCTCAATTCTAAGAAGTACATTTTCCCTCCCCAACTACATTTATTTCTGAAGTCAGATGTGTCTGATAGTCAAAGGAAACTCTGCAGAAGTTTATTTTTCCCCTGAAAAGCTGTTAAATGGATGGTGCATCTTATAAACGATGGTCTCTTAAAACCAAGGAAACACAGTATCAGAGCTGCAAAAAGCATTAATCCAATGGTTTCTCACTCCTCTTTCTGCACCTACTCAATGGGTAATTTCCCCTAGGTAACTCAGAGGAATGAGCACTCAATCTAAAAGCAAATTAAAATGCAAGGTGAGAGTTATGCTAGCTTAGAACCATGTGTCTGCTTTAAATTGCACTGCAAAGTAAATCTTTTATATACTTCAGCACTTTTAGTAATTAATTACTTGTAAGTTTTTAGCAACAGATTACGACATTTTGGTTGATACACTCACTCATCTAGTCTTATGTAGGTGATTTTTAATGACATAACATTTGGATCAGAATTTGGAATACAGGTCATCTTCACCAAAAGACACAGCAGACAGAAGGAAAGAACTATAGCTACACAGAAGGAAGATGAGCAGAAACAAGAGAATTTATCTTTAGATTGCAGTTTAGAGAATCGTCCTTTTCCTAAAAGGTTTAATTAATTTCCATAATAAGTCACATACCCGAGGATCCCAAACAGGCAAATTCAAATTGCTTTCTTCTGGTTGCTTCAGCAGGACAGGATTTGGCCATTCCCTAACATGAATAAGGCAAATTAACTGACATAGGACCTCACTTCAGGAACCATAAAAGTCGTTAGACTCTGTTTCAACTTTCATATGGCAAACATTATGGCTGGGTATTTGGTATTAAAAAAAAAAAAAAAAAAAGTGGGCAAGGGAAGGAAGTACACAAAGGAAAAAGCTCCTTATTTTATTTATTTTTTATTATTTTTATTTTTATTTTTTTAAAAGCTGCTTATTTTAAATGTATCTTCTGAAAGGGCAAAACAAATACTGTTTTGCTCATTAAGCTGTAGCTAATTTAAATCTGAATTTTCCCCTTCCTTCTATTTGCTTTTATGGATTTAACTGATAATTTAATAGCAGTTAAGAGCTGACATTAACTGAAAATACTCCTAATAAATCCATGCAGTAGCTATGATTATCACCTCCATTTTACATAGGATATGTTAACCTCTACATAGCTAGTAGTCAGCAGAGCAAAATCTATCATGACCACTCTCAAGCTAAAAGCCTACATTTACAGAAACCCTCAATGCCAGAAGAGAGCACCATCTGGTGTCTCATCATTGTCTCAAATTTGACATTTTTAAACTTTTAACTTAAAAAGAATGTAAGACAAGAGAAAACGTCTCTGCATCACTCTTAAATTGCCAAACAAATTTACATACAGGGAGAAGTTAATAAGATAGTGAAAGTATGCCCATAAATACTTACCATTTGGAAAAAACTAAAAAGAACTTATGAACTAAAGTAGAAGCTGCTGCATTTGGATATAATTGGCAAGTTCTTGCAACCAGCATTGCCCAGGAGACACCACCAAGAAATCCCAGCATGTTGGAATAAATACCACGTCCTAGAAAATTAATGTTTTGTTAACTATTGTTAGGATCTACTATCCATGACATTCAACTCTAAGGAATAGGATAACTTAGTTCCTAAGATTGTTGCTTAGTTATTGAAATAACATTACTATCAATAAGCAGACCTTCATGCTAGGCCCACAGTTCTATTAGTAAGCCATTAACTGCATCTTATCCCCCTATTTTGCCCTCCAAAAACAGACCCCTCAGTTCTCTGCCCCAGTTCTGACTGCCCAAGCAGGCTCTACTATAAAACATTGGAATTTCCCACTTTTCAATAGCTATGGTTGAGAAAAAAATGAAAACAAAGAGGAAAGATATCTGGAGGGACTACAAGTAGGAAGAATAAACATTTCATTAGTTATATTCATGGGCATTTAAAAATCAAGTGTAAAGCTGGACTAATTTTAGTATTTTGCAGACTTTGGGTACCTCTCCATAAAGTACAATACACCATTGATAGTACTCATTTTTCTTATGATTGTTTCTTGTAGCAATCTATAAAATATTACCATATTTGATCAAAACTACTAAGTCCTCAATTACATAATAGGACATTTTTTTTTTAATGTTTTTATTTTGAGAGAGAGCATGTGCACAAGCAGGGGGCAGGCAGAGAGAGAATCCCAAGCAGGCTCTGAGCTGTCAGTGCAGAAGAGCTCGACGTGGAGCTTGATCCCATGAACTGTGAAACTGTGACCTGAGCCAAAATCAATAGTCGGATGCTTAACCAACTGAGCCACCCAGGTACCCCAACATAGTGTTATTTTATGTCCCACTAAGCAAGAGAAAAAGATACAAAAATTTCAATTTCAGATATGTTAAATGGGTAAAATATACGTCTAAGGATTGACAAAACATGTTATGTAATTTAATTTGTAAGGAAAAAAAAATTGTGATATCCCTTTCTTGCAACTTACTTTATCCTGACTATACCAGGTAACTGAGTCCAAGGATAACTCCTACTTGCCTGAGGTCTTTTTAGATATGTACTTCCAACATGGTAGCCACAAGTCATATGTACTTTTTTTTTTTTTTGTAATAGCTTTATTGAAATATCATTCACATACCATAAGATTCATCCATGTAACAGATTAAAATTAATGGCTTTTAGTATATTCACAGAGTTGTGCAATCATCACCATAATTAATTCTGGAACCCTTTCACCACCCCAAAAAGAAACCTTTAGCAGTTGCTCCCCTCCTATCTGCTCCCAGTCTTCCCAGACCTAGGCAAATACTCACCTACTTTTTATCTCTCTACATTTGCCTAATGTGAACATTTTATATAAATGGAATTTACTTCAGTCCTTTTTATTGCCAAGTAATATTCCACATTATGGCTATACCTATCACCTTTAGTTTATCCATTCATCAATTCATGAACATGAGGTTGTCTCTACTTTTTGGCTATTATGAAGAATGCTATGAACATCTGTGTACAAATTTTTACATGAATATATGCTTTCACTTCTCTTAAATTTTAATTTGATTAAAAAATTCAGTTTCTCAGTTGCACATTTCAAGTGATCAATAGCCACATGGTTACTTTTGGACAGCACAGAAAACATTTCCATCATCACAAAAAATTTTATTGGCGAGTGCATTTTTAGACTATGTAAAACGTGGTGCCAGAAGTATAGCACTACTTAAATATAATTACAAATTATGAAAAATGTGCTGTGCCAGCTTAGGTTTGGGCCTTTTATGAACAATACCCTATGTATATATATAAATTAGTTCCAGGCTTTACTAGAAAAGTGTTACAAGGCAAAAACAGAAAGAAGCTGAAACTATCACTATAGGCTCTCCACTTAATAACTTTACCGAATACCTACTATAAATTACACTCTGATGGTAATGGGGAGACAAAGATGAATAAGATGGTCCTGCCCCATCGAGAGCATGAAGAACAACGAAGGTTTCACTCCTCAAGTTCTAACTCATTCTGACTGGCTGGCTAAAACCCAAGATGGGAAGTCAGGAGTTTTTAGTTTTCAATCAAGCAAGAAGGAGGTATGGTCACATATCAGATCACCATAACCACTGTACCTGAAAAAGAAACAGATTCTCCAAAATTTACTGGACCTCAATCCCTAACAGTATCAATAGGTTCAGGAATTTTCATATGTGCTTCTATCATTAGTAACTGAAAGCGGTAATTTTACAGTGTAAACTTAAAAGATCTGGGATACTTACGTTTTGCCCATAATTTGACTGCTCTTAGGGTGAGTCTAAAAGTTTCTTTATTTGGCACTAAATGCAAAATTTCATCAGTAACTCTACATCCTGAAAAAGATAAAGCATTCATTTTTCATTATGCAACAACATCCAGTTAATTCAGATGGCTTCTAATTTCCAGACTCTCAAAGGTTAAAAATATCAAAGATAATAAAATGCGAGGGTTTATTTTCTCTATGTATTTGAAATTTAGCACTTTTATGAGAAATCACTTTGCTTTTAAAGAATTAAAAAGCACATGGGTAACGTAATTCAACATTAAAGGAAGACATGGGTCTGAGTATCTTTAGCTTTCTTCAACATTTGACTTTACTGTTAATCAAATGTCCCCGACTTACAAAACTTTTCCCTTTAAAGTAAACCTTATTTCACAAACACTGTGATTTACTGTTGGACCCTGAAGTACAACAAAAATGCAATGATTAAATAAAAGATGCTATAAGCCAGTGGTTCTCGGAAGTGCAGTCTGTGGATCCCCGGGGAATCTGTCAGGTCAACCTACTTTTTTTCCTCCAAAGTTCGTCAAACCTGTTCTTATAATAACGATAAGGCTTTGCCTCTTTTACTGCGTTAACATTTGCACTGATGGTGCAAAAGCAGTGGTGGGTAAAACTGCTGGTACCAAAGCTGTACTAGTAAACAATGTATCTTCACCACTACACATTTGCAGTTAGAAAACAGGAAAGGAACCCTGCAGTGTCTGAAAAGTTTGAAGAAAGCTGAACGACCTGCTTTTTTCAAGGAACAGTTTCACTTAGATTCTAAAACAATGAACAAACAAAGTGAGCCCCTCACTTCAAGGAAAACAAACAACAAAACTTGCTACCAACAATAAAATTGGAGCTTTCAAGTAAAAATTAAAATTTTGGACAACCAGTATCTGCTGTGAGCCTGGCAGCTTTCCAGTATTTAAAGACTTGTCTGGTGAGATTGGTGGGGACATTAATGAATGTGGTACCTTATAAGGTACCTTTTTTGGGGTACCTTATAAGGAAATGTGTGTTAACATTTAGAAGATCCAAATAACTTTGTGAACCAGTGTTTTCCAAACGACTAAGGCATGACTGTATATAAAATCATGTATGGGTAAAAGATCCATTCAAAGAACAAAACAGACCAATAGATTTTAATATAACAGAGTATAAAAAGTTAACTGATATTCAAATTAACCTTAAAAAAAAGTCTTTTACTTAGAAATAAAAGGGAACTACTGATACATGTTACAAACATGGATGAACCTCACAAACATTATGCTAAGTGAAAGAAGTCAGACACAAAAGACCACATATTGTATGATCCCATTTATATGAAATGTCCAGAAAAAGCAAATTTATAGACAGAAGGTAGATTAGTGGTTGCCTAGGACTGGGGGTTGGAAAGGAGAATGACCGTAAATGTGTAAGAGGGATCTTTTGAAGACAATGAAATGTTCTAAAATTGGACTGTGGTGGACAACTCTGTGAATATAGTAAAGACTATGGAATTGTACCCCAAAAGGGACAAATTTTATGGCATATAATTATACCTTAATAGAGCTGTTGGAGAAAAAAAAAAAGACACTGTCACTGGTCAAGTTTTGGTGTAGCATCAAAGAATATCCATAATTTTCTGAAAAAGCTATTAAAATTCTCTTCCTTTTTCCAATATTAAATATTGGAAATATTAAAGAGATTTGCAAAAATGCAAAAAATGCCATTCTCACAGAAAAGATGCATTTATATTCACTTAGAATGGGTTTATTATTTTGAAATAAACTCATACTTTAAAATTTTCTGTTTTTACTTCTAATACAGTAAATACTGACAGATATAACCCACATAAATGGAAGATCTTTGGGGTCCTCAATAATTTTTCAAAGTGCAAAGGGGTCCTGAGACCATTAAGTTTGTGCACCATTACTACAAACAACATTTCAAATAAATGTATCTTTTAAAACGCCTAAATGTGGTCAGATGATCTATATAAAGAAAATCACATCATTTTTAACTGAGTTAGTCCAATCCCTTGAAAAGTCCATTAATAGTTCTGCAAAAAGATCTCTTTGTCTAATTGTTTTCAAGCAGGTATCTGAGATTTCTTTTTAGAAGCTTACCATTTAGGCTGCGAATACACCTTATATCAAGGCTTCTCAGTCGAGAGTCGTCTCTTAGATCTAAATTATCTGATATGGTTTGTATTGCCAGTCTTGCAAAGACTAGATCAATCTTTGGAAAGATGAAAAAAAAAAAAAAAAAAGAGGAAAAAAGAAAAAAAAGAGAAAAATATTACTTTTTCTCCTTCTAGTCCATTCTCCCCCCTCCCAACCTTAAAAGTATAAAGTTCTAATTATTAGTTTGGGAAGGTCTACCAAAACTTCAAAAAGCCTATCTAGGCAATCTCACATGGGAAAATCACCAAAGTTCTGTGATGGTAATTAAGTTTGCAAATTAAGAGAAAGCATTTTAATTTAGCATATATGCTGAGCATTAAAAAGAACATCGAAATCTTATGAGTGAACTTCTAGAAAAGATGGCAGATCCAACACACATTTACATTCACTCCCTACTGAAACCCCATTAAAATACCAGCATAATTTCATTTTGTTTTTTATATTATTTTGTTTTTGAAGGCATCACCCACTAGGACAAAGGTAATAAAGAGACAACAGCAAAAACGATGAAAGCAGATGGGGATGAGTGGTAACTGACTCAGCAGATTTAAGAGATAAAAAATATTATAACCAGGAAAGAAGGAGGCTGTAAATAAACACATAAATAAATAGAAAGGAACATTTAGAGAATAAAAAAGTTATTCTTAAAAATATGACAGCAGAAACGGAGGACAATAGGAAGTTTGGAAGATGAGAAAACCCCAAAAAGCAGAACAAAAATATAGGGATGTGGAGGTCTAATACACAGAAAAAGGAGAGAAAACAAAGGTAGGAAATCCAACAGAATTCAATATAATTTCCAAGAACAGAAGGACAGGAGTTTCCAAAGTGCTTAAGAGGACTATTAGTGCCTAGCATATTTGGTTGAAAAGATATACCAAAGTATATTATTGCCATGAATTTAACAACTGTGAAGCCCAGGAAAAAAAGATCACATTAAGTGTCCAAAGAGATAAAACAGGTCACAAGCAAAGGATGTGAAATCAAAATGGCATCACACTTTTCAACAAAGCATGGAAGGTAGAAGACAATGAAGCAAGGTCTTCAAAATTCTGAGACACATTATTTCCCACCTAGAGCTCTATACTCAGCCAAACTATTATTTTGGTGTGAGAACAAAATAAAGTCACTTTTAAACCTGCAAGATCTCAAAAATATGTGCTCTTTCTCAGGAAGCTAGTGGATGAGTGCCCGTAAAATGACAGGAAGTCAAAAAAGAAGAAACCTCTAGAGAGATGTGAAAGGAAATCCCGGGATGATAGTAAAGAAAGATGCCAGGATGCTAGTTGTATATCATTCATGGAGAATTGGGTGTGGATTCGAACAGTTGAGAAGAGTCAGATATCTTTTTAAGTTGATAATGACAGAACACCTGAGAAATCTAAATCTATTTGGAGATTTAGACAGCTAGCAGAGACTGAGTTTGAAATAGTGTTATGTATAAAAACCAAGCAAACAAAATGCAAAAACAATTATTGACTCCCAAGAAACACAGTGCCACAGAGCAAAGAATGGTAATCTAGTACACGTTATGCTCAGTTTTGAACCTCATTTATAAGATCATTATAATGTAAATATTGAATATGTTCCAACCAAAATTATAGTAATACAATTATTTTAGATTATGGGAATGCAAAGGGTGTGTATAAAAATCATGGGAGTAGGGATGGAAGCTGGTTCATTTTCCACAGTGAGAAGTCAATAGATACAGGAGAAAGAAAGGTGAGGAACTATTTAAAGACTATTTGATTCTTTAAAATATGTGTCTATGTGAGTCTGACTTAAAAAAGAAAACAAAACTGAAAAAAACCTTATGTATTAAATAGTTCAATTACAAAGTCAGAAAAATATTAAACACTTACTTCAATTCCATCAAATTCAAACTTTATAACAGGAACAAAGGCATCTTCTACAGCCTACAAGAGGACAACGATGACAAAACATAAGTAATCCCTTCAAAGGTGTAATCCTTTCTTTATCCTTCCTAAAGTGCCAATGTGAATAATTTTGCTAAAAAGCAAAAATATTCTTGGGTCTCACATTTTAGAAAAATACTTCTACTCTGTGATTGTGTTATTTAAGACACACAAAATGTCAAGACCATAGTTATCAAATTTATTATCCTCCTAAAAATCTTCATCAGAAACTAGCAGGCAGAACTGCTATCATCTGGGTACTTACTATTTGTTGAGATTAAATTGAAAACTGATTATTTACAAAGGGCACTAGTACTGGAAATAAACATGACCAGAGCTCATGATTTAATCTGTTAGAAAAATACAATCAATATAATTTGATTTAGTAGAAACCGATGTCTTTCTGAGCTTTCCTTAATTCCTCAGCCTAACAAATTCTTAACCTCCTTCTCCATTCCCAGATACCCAAATAATGCAGATCCTTTCAACTCACCTTATCCTAGCACTTCAGATAGTATTAAAGCTATCTGTTTAATTTCCCCAATCCCTCCCTCCCATAAACGGTCTTATTCACTACTGTATTTGTGGGACTAAGGACAGTATCTGACAAATCACTGGTGCTGAAATTTCATTTGCTGAATGAATGGCTACATATACACAAAGTTACTATTAATCTTATACATAATAATAGCCATCGTTTGATATGTATAAACCATTTATCAGATCTTATAGTAAATGTTTATGTCAATTATCTCACTGATCCTCAGAAAAACCTTGTAACAAGTTATCAGTACATCTCCATTTTACAGCTGAGGAAACTAGGCTCAAAGAGAATAGGTAACTTAAAATCTAAAAGTTAATATGTGGTAGATTCCAGATTCAAACCCAGGTTTGTATAACTGTAAAGCCCATGTTTTCAATCATTTGTTATTTTAATAAAATGTAGCGGCTTCCTCTTTTTTAAAATTAAAAAAAATTTTTTTAATGTTTATTTATTTGAGAGAGAGAGCGCAGTGGCAGAGGGGCATAGAGAGAGGGAGACACAGAATCCAAAGCAGGCCCCAGGCTTTGAGATGTCAATATAGAGCCCATGGCAGGGCTTGAACTCACCAACTGCGAGACCATGACCTGGGCCAAAGTCGGATGTTTAACCGACTAAGCCACCGAGGTCCCCCAGATGTAGTGACTTCTTAAATATTTTGACAACCGTAAGCCCTAGCTTTTCTTAATAAGTTCAAAATATTAAATACTAAAGGATACTTACTCTTAAGTTTCTAATGCCATCTTGATGTTTCAATTTTTCAAAAAAAGACTGAAAAAAATCAGATCTCTCCACATGTCTTGGAGCTACACAAAGTGCATCAATATCAGCTCCTGCAAATCAAAGTTATTTCTAGTCAACAAGAGTAAAGTATGCTTTTGTTAAAGTATATACAAACATGTACAGAAGAAAATATGTAAAATGAATACAGGAAAGCATTAACGATGATTAGCTGAGTAGTGAGATAATGGGTATTTTCCTCTTCTTTACTTTCAAATTATGAATAAATAAGAGCTTGTTACTGAAAGTTCTTATCAGTAGAACAAAGAAAAGCAATTACCTTTGGTGTGTACTCCAAGCCTGTATGAGCCAAACGTGAAAATCTTACCACCAACAGTAGCCACGACAGAAGGTGGGAGGTTCTAAAATTAAATTAAATTAAATTAAATTAAATTAAACAAATGGCATTCCATTTTTCAAATTTTTTAGCATAAAAATTGCCTAAATACTAGTGATATATACTACATTTGTCAACTTAGGTAAATTGAGATTTGTGAAAGTACTTCAGAGCTCTTTTGGGCTGTAGCTTGAAGTAATCAGAGTATTTCCTGAGGGAAGATAAAACAAATTCATGCATGCACAAATCTCTATGAAAAACATTTTTTATCACTTGACCCTACTTGTCCCCTTCCAATGGCCTGTCTTTCAATGGCTCCATCACTCAGAAGTCACCAAGGAGGTCTTAAGCACCAAACTAATGCACTTTCAGTTCTTTCCAGTACCATACACTTAACTGACTCCATTTCCCCTTTAGTTATTGCGACAAATATGCTTAATTTCTTTATTCTAGCTTTGCAACCTTTCTGTAAGAAAGTGGAGCCATTCTTGACATGATCTCCTTACGACCTAATCTAACAACTTTAATAAAATCTTTTAGACTGTACCAGAATTATAAGGCTACTTTTCACCTCTCTCTAGAACCAATTCTAACTTCCCCTTCGGTATTTTCACTCAGACATTCTGATCCACTTCAATAGCCATGCTTGAAACAAAATATTCTTCCTATGATAAACAGGTATCCTGTCTGATTTCTCTTTCTGTTCCTCATTCTCCTTACCACCTGTTACCTATAGGCATTATTCTTCTTGGCTTACCAATTTGTAGTTTATATCCCTCACATGTCACCTCCTTTCTGTTCAACTACTACCCCCTTAATTCTAGGTTCTAATTTAATCCTTAATTCTAGGATTTTAAGCTACTTTCTTGCCTTTCGTCTGTATTTTCAATTTCTTTTTGTACAAAACTCACTTGCTGATGTTCTTACTGTATAACTCTTCTGCTCAAAACTTACTAATGCACTCTTCTCTGACTACTGAGGTAAGGATCCCTGGATCCTTTTAAAGCCCCAACTGCCAACATGTTACACAATCTAGTCTCCTTTCCATCGCACTTGCCCATCCTTCTCTGGGTATCTCAGTACCAACTATTTTTTCAAAGTTCATTTCAAGTTCTACCTTTTTTCATGAAGCCTTCTCTGGTGATCCCCCTCTCTTCCATAACAAGCTCTTTTCCCTCTCTGCTCCTCTATTATACATTTATTGACCTTTCTTTGCTGAATATATGTCCCATCTCTTCAACTATAAATTCCTTAAAAATGAGAATTGTCTCTACTACTTCTCTTAGTTTTTATAATGCCCAGTGCAAGTTCCAAAGAATATCCTTGATTCACTTGAATGAAATTATCTGTGTAACAAGATATGTTTGTTATTCCCTGTTTAATGGATATTAATGTTTCAAGAGTACCACATGTAATTTTAGAGCAAGAAGTCAGTAAAGATATTGATGACTAATATGAACCAAAAAGGTAGAGAAGATAGGGAACTTTTAGCTTACCTTCCTACTTTCTATTTTTTACTTTTCTACTTTGAAAAGCAAGATTCTTACAGATTTTATGAGAAAATGATACACTGAATCAGGGTAAAATATTTTCATTACAGTGCTCGCTTCAGCAACACACAAATACTAAAACTGCAATGATACAGAGATTAGCAGGGCCCCTGCGCAAGGATGACACACTGATTTGTGAAGCGTTCCACATTAGAAACAAAATTTCATCACAAACCACAGTAATTAAAATGATCTAATTTGAGTTTTAGATTGTTTACAATCTAAAAATATCCGAACTATGTGTAGAATATTTAAATGAGCTTTGATCTAACTCAAATTCTTCCAATATTTTCCAAACTAAAATATGCATAGATAAAAGGAATAGTTGATACAGAAAATGAAAAATCACTCTATCCACACAATGGAAGATGTCAAAACCAATTAAAAATTTTTTTCATAATTAGATATTTTACTTACTGTGCCTAAAAAAAGCCAAATTGTGGCAGTCTTAAATTTTTATGCCTAAAAATTAAATAGTAAACCAGTGATTGCTTTATGCAGATTAAACTACTGATGTGAGTCAACATGGGAGAAAAAGCAATTTAATAAAAAGCAAACACCTTTTGACCTAGAAACAGAATTCTACTGGATTTTTCAGTTAAGTGCAAAGAAATTGTGAAGAAAATTAGGTACATCTCTCAACAAATTATTATAGCCTCTTTTGTGGATAATACCACTTGATTTATCTTGAATGCATCATAGAATGGGGATGGAAACAAAGACCTTAGTACAACCATAATAGCTGACATAAAGACCACACACAATAAATCATAAAGCTTGTTATTATGATTTTAAAATAATTCTAGTGAGTATTTGGTTTGCACATTTGTAACAATTATAGGCTGATTAGAAAGGGACAATGGATTCCTTTAACATTTATTTAATGCCTGAGTTCTGTCTTGAAGTTAGGCAGATGACCAAGACAGGTCTTTTTTCTTAAGGAGTTGATCACCTACTAGCAGAAAAACAAAAGTGAATTTTTTTTTTGTTACTCATGACTAGCATTTCACCTGCTCAGAATTCAACTTATCTGAAAACCTCAACTACTGATAATCCTGCTGAGAGCTCAGAAACGAGTCAGATAGCTATCTGGCAGCAAAAATAAACAACATAAAGATCATTTATTTAAACTCAATGACTGAAGACTTAGCAGAGTCCCTCATGACCTTATTCAGAGTCTAAAAGAACCAATTTTGGAAATCAAAAAATTAAAAAAAAAATTTTTTTTTAATTTATTTTTGAGAGCGCATGAGTTTAAAAGAACCAATTTTAAACATGTATCATAGGTACAGAAATAAATAAAACTTACAAAAGAAAGAATTCTGACAGGTGTTTATCTAATTTCTAAAATCAGGCAGAGTAAGGGGCAGAAAGAATTTAGAGAGACACACTGACTGCTGTGAGACATTAACTTTCAACTAATTATTGTTAAGGGAGAAATGGAAAAATTATAAAAACAAACAAAAAACTTAAAATACAACAGTCTGGACCACATAGTGAAGGGGAAAATGGTATCACCCAGTTGCACACACCCTATTTCAATTTAGTATACTCAGTAAAATAATATTCAGTGATTTTCAAATGAAAATTCAATTACATTCAAAATACTCTAAGAAAGTAAGAAAATGTAACTTATTTTAGAAGAAAAATAGTTAAGCTACCGGAAGGGAAAAAAAGTTGTATAATTACAAATTAGGATTTGCAAACTCTTATGTCTCAGGGGCCAGGCAGGTATGCAAATGGAGGGAAGTATACATAAGAAACACAAAATTGATTGATAAGTGACAAGTGCTGTGTCAGAGAGACCAGGCATTGGTGGGGGCCACGAGGCACTGGAAGGCAGGAGCCCAAATCCACTGAAGCCTCTTCCTGCTTTGCCCAAAGGCAGGTCCAATGTTGCCAGACCTGGTATTTCACAAGATGTCTGAAATCTGGCTTTTAAGCTAAAATCCCTTGATATTTACACTTTGGCCCACTATATATAATTCAAGCAAGAAATCTATGTAGATCTATAGCTAGACACTAGTGAAATTCTCACTTAGAGACTCAACTATCTAGACCAATTCATTACCAAGCAGAGCAAAAAGCCTAGTTTTAATATATTTCAGATTATTCTCAATTTCTACATCTTATTAACTAGGACTAAGGACCAGGACATAATGAACTATGAATTCAATGCAGTTTAGAGTCTTACCTTACTCTCACTGACATCAGAAATCCATTCTTTTACTAAATTGTTCAATTTACCAAGAACAACCAGCCTATAATAAAAAATAACATGCTTTAGATTAAAACTAAGAAAACCCAAAACAGTATTTAAAAAAGTAGTTAAACATATAGGCAGAACCTTTGTGTTGGTGCTAGAGTAAAAGCACATTATACATGGGCTAATGCTGTCGCATCTGTTGGTACATGGCACATCTCTTTGGCATTCTTAGGTCCCTAAGAGTTCCAAAGAAATGACAAATGTGATGACAGTATTTTGGTCTTTGAGCTATTTTCAAAATTCAAAAAGCCTAATAAAAAATCAAAATTACCTTCAATAAGTCTGCAGAGGCCAACTGAATTGTCAACTTTCTTGGCCTTACTATGGAATAAAATCAATTCAACGTGGTGATAGAGGTTAGCATTGTCTCACTGACAGTCATAGGTCTTTGGATAATTAAAATGAGTAAATTAAATACTGTCTAATTTTTATGAAATAATATTACTTAATAAAAGCAATTTGATATTAAACCAGACTTTCAACCAACAGCATATCCAATCCACATTAAAAAAAAAAAAAAAAAAAAAAAAGAGGTTGGGGAAGAGTAGAGTTTAGGCATCTCAAAGATGACATGAAAAATGGAATTCCTGAGATGTCCAAACGTGCTTCTCCCTCAGCCTTCTCCAGGTAATGGAATTCCATCCTTTGAGGTGCTAACATCCAAACCCTTGACATCATCCTTAACCTCTCTCTCTCACACACACATTCCAGTCATTAAACAACCCTACCTTTAAAATATATCCAGAACTCTACTACTTATCACTTCCACTACCATCGCCCTAGTTCAACTCACCGTCCTTTCCTCCCTGGGTTCTTGTAATAGCCTTCTAACTCGTTTCCCCATTTCTTCCCTTGATCCCTCTTCAGGCTATTCTCAATATAGCAGCCAGACTGACTGTCTTAAGGCATGAGTAAATCATGTCCATTTTCTGCTCAAAAACGTAATGGCTTCCTATTTCACTCAGAGTTAAAGCCAAAACTTTTATAATGGCTTATAAGGTCCTAAGTGACCTAGCTCTCCAAGCTCCTTCCCACCTCATATTCTTTAAGACCATATTCCCCTGTTTTGGACACTTTGGTTACCTTACTATATATTCCTTAAATATACCAGGTACACTCCCACCTGAAAACTTCTGCCTAGAATGCTCTTCCCTCAAATATCTACATAGTTCCCTCCCTCTCAAATTTTTCCTCAAATGTTAATGAGGCTTTCCTGACAACTCTACTTCCAGCTTCATTTTTCTCAGCAGCACTTCTTATGTGTAACATTGTATTTATTGTACTTATTTGGCTAATTGTCTTTTCCCCTAACCACCTAAAAACAGAAGCTCTAGGAGGGCCAAAATTTCTCTCCATTTGGTCATTTTTGTGTCCCTAGGCAGGATAATGGTAAGTACCTGATATATATTTGCAGAATTAATGATTAAATATTTAATGTGCTATTAAATATTTTGCATTTTTATATCACATACCTGTGGTTCAGTTCTTCTTCATCTTCAAACACTCCAAATGGTTTCATGGCATCAATCAATTTCTGTGTGTAAATATGATCAATTTCTTTTGGACATGCCAAACTAATTGGAGAAGTGATTCCATAATGCTTTTGTTGACGCTGGCTGTCCAGCATGGTGTTTCTGTTCAAGAAAAATGAAACAGCAGAAAAAATTTAAAGTATCATATCATACTGATACATGGATCTCTCAATCCACTCATTAATTTAGCTACCTTAAAAGTTTACTTAGTACTAACAGTTGGGGCAGGCACTTTTTTTTTTTTTTAAGGGAAAAAAGGGTATTTTGTGTTTATTTTGATGAAGGGCTATTCATACTGCCTCCAGCTTTCATGGTTAGGATGTCTTTTCAAGCCAAAAGCAGCATGTGTTGGCATCAGGACAACTGTGCCAGCACCACTTAGCTCAAAGGCAAAGAGCCTGAATGGGAGCTGGGCCAGGGCCACCTCCACTACACCCTGCGGACTTAAGTCAAGTACCATCTATATTCAATCTTTGAAGAGCAGTCAGCCACTTGAAAAGAAAGCTCTGAGTGAGAACAATGTCCCCCCCCCCCCAAGAAAGAAACAAAACATCACATTAGAAGGTAGGTCCTTGTGACTCGCTTTTAAAAAGAAATCACAACTAGGATTTGTCCTTGAGAAACCTACATTAACATCCTTTGCTCAAATCAGAATTTATAGTCCTAACATTGACTCTGGTTAATTGTTCTCTTTATTTAGATTGGTACCTAGTCCATTGTCACACTAAATAATTATCAAATTCTTTATACTTTTATAGATACAATATAAGCTAGCCTCCAAAAGATCCTAACAGGGAATTATAGTTTTGAATAAAGTACAGCTCAATTTCTGATTTTGTATTTACACAGGCCAATAATTTCAAAATAAATTTTGGGACCACCATGGGTTGGTATAACTTTTTATTCTGCTAAGAAAGTAAAGTAAAAATAAACATACACGATAACCAAGTAACCCTACCATCTATCTTTACCATTCAACAGTAAGGACCATCAACAACAGTTAAGAATGTAATCTCAAAATATAAAAGAACAGTCTTTTAAATAATACATCAGCCCTGTAAACAATAACACACCAAAATACAGTAGTGATTGTTTTGAATTTTAACTGGTCAAAACAGTGTCTTATTCACTAAGTTCATACAGTAAGGCATGCTCCTTGGGTAAAGATTTGATTAGGTAGGGAGAGAGAAGCAAATGAAAGATACAATAGCCTATGTATCTTCTGAAATGATTAAGAGACACAAAAGGGAAACATCAGTATTAGTGACTTTAATTTCTTTCTGGTATCAATTTTCCTGTTGAACAAACAAAATTTGTTTATAAGTGTATGGTAAATGGATGGGACAGAGTATATATGATCAATTAATCTCAACAATAACTGTAAGAGGTAGGTAGTGAATAAGTGCCATCTTACAGATAGGTACCCAAGATCCAAGGGATACGAAGAGCCAGAATCTGAACTCCAAAACCCAAGATCTTTCCACCACTCCATTCTCCCTTCAACAAGTACTTCAGTTCCGATACTATGATCCTGGGTCCCACTTTCTCATCTGTATGCTGAAAAAGTTAGCTAAGAACATGCCTACCAGCACTAAAATTCTAAATCTATGATTCTGAAACTCCCTCATCTAGAGCGGGGGAAGAAAAAGCAAGCAAAGGAATTCCACATTCCCTTCAACGCATCAATTTCACTTATAAGTAAACATTCTAGAGAAATTCTAGTACAAGTGTACAAGGAAACATGTACAAGAATGTTTACTGCCACACTGTACTATTAAGAACTTAGAAACATGGGGTGCCTGGGTGGCTCAATTGGTTGGGCATCTGACTTGGACTTTGGCTCAGGTCATGATCTCACATTTTGTGAGTTTGAGCCCCACATCAGGCTCACAATCCTCTGTCTCTCTCTCTCTGCCCCTTGTCCGCTTGCGCACTCTCTCTCTCAAAAATACATTTAAAAACATTAACAAAAAAAAAAGATTCTCTCTCAGCCCCTCTTCCCTGCTTGTGTGAGCACTCTCTCTAAATAAAGTTAAAAAAAAACTTCAAAACAACCTGAAATAGTCAAAACAGGAAAAAAAAAACCAAACCCTAAACTAAGGTGTATCACTACAATGGAATACAATATAGTACTTATTATGAATTCATTAGAGTTGAAAATATTAACAGGGACAAAGTTCAAAGATACTAACTATGTTGCACTTAAAGAAGATGCAGAATGACAAGTGTGACACCAGTTATACAAAGCTTAAAAACAAGTAAAACAATGTCAGTTATTATGGACATGTACATATGTTGTAAGAGCATTTTTAAAAATGCAGCAATAAACATCAAATTCAGGACTGTGGGGTACTATGGGGAGGGAGGTGAATGGAACCAGAGGAGGTAGGAGAATCCTTCAAACACATCTGTAATAGTTGATTTCTTCTAAATAAAGGTATTTATGTACACACATACACACACTCTCCACACATACAGAATGTTATGCTTTGAGAGAGATGGATGGTGACTACACAAATGATGCTTATGTTATTCTCTGCATTTTTCTGCTTAAATTACTTCCTAATAAACCAAAATGTTAGAAGCCACAACAAAATCTTGCCAAGCACGGAAACCGTTTGTGACTTATCAAAGTGTGAGCAGGAGGTCCAGACTGGTAGATATACTATGGGTAGGTGGGGGAGGCCGGGGGAGAGCGAAAAGATCATAGTCTTTATTAAAAAGAAACCCATGGGCTAGGATAGGTCATTCACTCCTGAAGACCAGGAGACAGCCGGTCGGGAGGGAGGAGGGGGAGGTAGGGGGATGGTATTTGCGCCAATGCAGACAGGAGCAGAGACAGGCTCAGACAGCGCTGGGGGCAGGAGAGTGACCGACAATTTCTCCCCACGGACACCCGCGCCTCTCCGGCTGCTCATTTGCCTGGGGGCATCCTCGCAGGCGGGACAGGCGAGAGCAGATGGGGGCTCCAAGAGTCCCCCAGTCTGTTCAGGGGTGGCCAGGTGAGCCGCCCGGTGTAGGGGAGGTGCCCTTGCCGACCGGCCAGGAGCGGGGAAGGAGACCACTCCGGCGAGCTATGGGCAGGGTGCGAGGGGCAGGGAACGGAAACGGGGTCCCGGCCGACCACCCCAAACCACCCCTCTCCGCTTCGCCCCCAACCGCCGCCCCCCATCACTTACGCAGACATTTCTTTCATCGCTTCCTGCGTCTCCCTCACCGCCGAGTATCTTTCGCTCTGGAGTCAAGTTCTTGCTCTTTCCTTCTCCTCCTGTCCACTTTCCTCCGGTTGCTTGTAGCTCGCTTGCTCACTCACTTTCTCACTTACTACGGCCGAGGCATCCAACCGAGTAGTGAAAACACCACAAAACCGGCTCTATTTATGACAATACAGCGCGGCCGACGCCAATATGGCGCCGCTTCCCAGCCTGCCCCTCGCCCGCTGCGGCCCCGCCCCCGGAGGCCTGGACCCGCCTTCGACCCCGCCCCCTCCTCCTTTGGGTCCCCGGAGGCTCGAGTGGTCCCGCCCACAGGGGGCGCCGGCTCTGGCCTCAAATGCCGGTCGGAAGGAGTGTTTTGTCCCCTCCTTTGTCCGTGGGACTGTCAATCTAGGCAAACCGCTTGGAAGGTAATTTGGACCATATTTTCCTTGTTTCACCAATGAAAGACTATAACATATTTTTTAAAAGATCACAACCTTGCCTAGCAAATACAATTTTAACTCTTCTGTTATCCTACATCTTTAATTAGTCAGAGTTCTACGTGATCAATCCACTCGTGGAGATTTTGTCGTGAGAGGGTCACACCGAGGAACGTGTGACTTTACAATTAAACCAGTGGAAAGCAAGCTTGTAAATTGGAGGCTAACCTGTTCACTTCACCTCTACCTCCCTTGATTCATGACATTCTGTCAGTTAAGTGAGAATCGCTAGCAGTTTGCAATGGAAGGATAAATCCAAGAAATAATTTAATACACTAAACCATTACAAGGAAAAGGATGTCAGGAAGCTGCTTTTTCTCGGAATGTGACTCAGAGTCCCAGGAAATAGAGGCGATTACTTATAAAATTATCCATTCATTCTTTCAAAAATATTTACTGAAAACCAAGTGCTGTTAGGTACCAGTGGCTTAATGGTGCATAAAACCGGATGTATTCTTTAACCTTATGAAATTCAGAGTTTAGTGAGGAAACAATAAAATGTAAGTGATGTTCTTCTGTCGTAGAACTAAAGCACCTACTGTGTGTCAGGCACTAGAGATATTTAACTCCTGCCCTTCACAGTCTTGTGGAGGAGGACAAACATACACAGAGATCATGGAAATACAGATAGGGATTTAGGGAGGCCTAAGAGGCCACCTAAAGTTAGGGGAGATGTTGGAAAGTGGCTTCCTAGAAGAGAGGATGCTGCCTGAATTAGCAAGGTTTGGTAGTCGGGATTGGGTACAGGTGGTGGAGAGAAGAGGCAAAACCTATTCCATGCAGCATAGAGTAGTAGGTAGTGTGGGCTTCAGTGCAAGGGAGGCCCAAATTTGAGTTCCAGTTTTGCTACATACTCAGGAAAATTAACCTTAAAAAGCCCTGTCTTCATTTGTAAAATGAAGATAGTAAGATTGTGAGAGAATTAAATGAGTACAGTATGTGTAGCCATATGGATCTCAGTCTAAAAGTTCAGACATGCAAGAAATATCACTTTATTTTCTAAAACTGAATTTTTGACCCTGAATCCCTCATTCTTCTGAGCTGGCAGACAAAGACAATCTTGGTCACCCTAGACCTTCCCTTCCCCAATTCTTGAGATGGTGCCAATGTATTAGAGGAGGTAGGACAGATTGTGCACATCTGGTCCTCGGCGCGGGTAAGTCTACTTTCCTGGCCTCATGGCACTTGGGACTGGAGAGTCTCTGATGCCTCCAGGTCTTGTCCAGGGCTCATTGTAAGGGTCTTTTTTTTTTTTTTTTAAGCTAAAACTTTCTAATTACAAAAGTAACCTATGCTTATAAAGAAAGAGTGGAAATATGTCCTTCCCTTCCATTCCCAACTCCATTTTATTCCCCAGGGAGCCTTTGTAACAGGTGGATATCTATCCTTTCAGATAGGTATGTTTTCAATATATCCCAAGCTATGTATAAATATGTACCAGAAGTTTGCTTTTGTTATTTTTAAATTTTGAGAAAAAGGGATACTGTACATGTTGTTCTGCTTCTTAATTTTTTTTAGCCTAAAAGTCATGCACATCTTTCCATGCCAGTAAATGTTATGATGTGTGCCCCTAAAGTTTCATATGTTGGAGTCCCAACTCCCAGTACCTCAGAATGTGACTGTACCTGGAGACAGGGTCTTTACAGAGAGAATTAAATTAATTTTTTTGTTTTTATTTATTGATTTATTTTAAGAGAGAGAGAGAGAATGTGTGCACGAGCTGGGGAGGGACAGAGAGAGAGGGAGAGAGAGAGAATCCCAAGCAGGCTCTGTGCTGACAGTGTGGGTCAACATGCTGACATGGAGCTCAAATTCACAGAACCATGAGATCATGGTCTAAGCCGAAATCAAGAGTTGGACACTCAACTGACTGAGCCACCCAGGCTCCCCAAGATAATTAAGTTTAAATGAAGTTATTAGTGTGGCCTCTACTCCAAGATGACAGGTGTTCTTGTAAGAAGAGGAAATTTGGACACAGCTGGGTACACAGGGAAGGCCATGTGAAGGCACTAGGAGAAGACGGCCACCTATAAGCCAAGGAGAGAGGCCTCAAAAGAAACCAGCCATGCACACACCGTGTCTCAGTCTTGTGGCCTCCAGAACTGTGACAAAATACATTTCTGTTGTTTGAGCCACCCACCCAGTCAGTGGTACTTTGTCAGGAAGCTCTAGCAAACCAGAACAGTAAATGTGCACCTACTTTGTCCTTTTTAACAGTAACATGGTGTTCTTTGTCATAGATAATATATATTGTCGAAATATACTTAACCATTTCCTATTGTCTCATATTTGTTTATATTATCAATATGCTATAATAAATATCTTTATAATACATCCTCTATCCTTCTGTCACTAGTTATTGAATTGATTCTTTTTTTTTTAAGTTTTTAAAAAAATGCTTATTTATTTTTGAGGAGGGGGGTGGACAGAAGGTCCGAAGCAGGCTCTGTGCTGATAAGCAGAGAGCCCGATGTGGGGCTCGAACTCACCAACCGTGAGATCATGACCTGAGCCAAAGTTGGATTACTTAACTGGTTGACTGAGCCACCCACGCACCCCTGGATTATTTTTTTTGCAAGTTTATTTATTTATTTTGAGAGAGACAGAGCGAGTGGGGGTGGGGGACAGAGAGAGGGAGAGAGACAGAATCTCACAAAGGATCCTTGCTGCCAGTGCAGAGTCCGACTCGGGGCTCGAACTCACAAAACTGAGAGATCATGACCAGAGCTGAAACGAAGAGTCAGACGCTTAACCAGCTAAGCCACCCAGGTGTCCCGTGAATCGATTCTTAGTGATGAGATTACTATGTAAAAGGGTATGTATATTTTAAAATAATATTTATTTTTTTTTAATTTATTTATTTTTGAGAGACAGAGAGAGGCAGAGCATGAGCAGGGGAAGGAGAGAGAGAGAGAGAGAGAGACAGACAGACAGACAGAATCTGAAGCAGGCTCCACACTCTGACCTCTTTGTTAGCACAGAGCCCGACACGGGGCTCAAATTCACGAACTGCAAAACCATGACCTGAACTGAAATCGGACGCTCAACTGACTGAGCCACCCAGGCACCTCTAAAATGATATTTATATATTCCAAATTGTTCTCTAAGAAGGTTATAACAATTTAACTACTACCAACAATATGTATAGAATGGTCTGTTTCCTCGAACCCTCACAAATGCTAGATATTAAAAATACTTTTTATACTTATTGTGAATATTATAAACGTACGTAAAAGTAGAGTAGTATAATAAACACCATATGCTTATCACATTGATTAAACAATTATTTTAGTATTTTGTCATGTTTCACCTATTTTTGAAGAAATTTAAAGTAAATACAGATATCATGACATTTCATTCCTAAATTTTGATATGTATATATAAATAGGAACACTTTTCTACATAACCACAATAATACCAACACACCCAAGTTCCCCCCTCTTGTCCCCCAAATGTCTTTTGCAGCAAGTTTGTTCATATAAGGATCCAGTTAAGAGCCATGATTGTGTTTGGTTGTTGGGTCTCTGAAGTGTATTTAGATTTAGAAGAGACACACCCTTTCTTATCCCTTCTCATCTCCTCCTCACCTCCCACCCCCAGCTTTTTATTTTTCCAATGACATCGATTCAGAAAGACCAGGATAGTTGTTTCCTAGAATGTACCAATATCTGGATTTTTCTGACTGGTCCCTTGTGGTGTAATTTAACAGTAAGCCCCATATTTTCTATTATTGGAAGCTAGATCTAAAGGCTTGATTAGATTCAGGCTAAACACTGCATCACACCAGGAGTCACATTATGAAGCTCTGGTTATCCTATCATTGGTGATACCAAGATACTAAGGGTTTATGTAGTGACAGTCATCTTGGAACAAACTAGTAATCTGTGGGGTGATAACTTTGGCACTAGGTGGATATCCAGCCCTCCATCAACCATTCACCTGATGGTTTCAGCATCTGTTGATCCTCTTGGCTTAATTATTTCCTTAGGGGTTGCAAATTGTGATTTCCAATTCTGTCTACATTTATAGCTGGCATTTTTATAGAAAGAAGAGCTTTTTTTCTCATTAACTAGGGCTGATAGTTATCCTGCAATATGATTCCTACTGCAAAGAAAAAAATATTCCTTTTCCTTCCAGAGTTAAGAACTTGGTATAATGGCCCATTCAAAGAAATTCTTATTTATTTGATTGCTTATTTTATTCCTCTTTTTTTTTTTTAAGTATCACATGGATTCATTTTTCTAATGTAGTCAGCATGTTTCAATCAATTACAGTTATGGTTCTTTTGATGCTAAAATTATCCCAGCTTTGGCCAGTGGGTTCCTCCAGCTTTGGCCAGTGGGTTCCTCCGTCAAGCTGGTTCCTCTGCTAGTATTAAAAAAATTTTTTTAAATCAATATGATAGGTTGGAAAGTGGTATTTTTTTTGTGGTTTTAATTTACATGTCTCTGATCAGTGGTATTTCACCAGCCATTTATATTTCCTACTCTGTGGATTCATGTTTTGTCTACTTTCCTTGTGGTATAACTGTATTTACACCAATTATCAAGACTCACCCCTACAAATGAAATGTTTTCGGTGCTTACTGCCAGTCTCTTCCAGCTACAACTTCCCTATCCTTGAGTTTTTCCTTATGATCATCTCTCGCTCTAGAAGAGTCTTGAAATAGGTTATTTAGAAGGGGGGTACATTTTCCTACTTCTGGCATATTTGAAAATGCCCTCTTACTAAATCATAACATTCCCTTCAAAGCTTGGTAGATGGTGCTTTATTGTTACCTGGTGAGTCTTAAACACTTGTACAATTCTTATTTTTGAAGTTTAAAAATTCTGTCCAAATAGGCCTTTGTATGACGGTCTTTTCCCTAAAATGTATCTAGAACATAGTAAACATTAAACATTTTTTTCCTGAGTACTTTTTAAAAGATTAGGTTAAGTCCCCCCCCCTTTTTTTTAACTTTGAAAATTCCTTGTGTTCCGTCAATCAGCTCTTTTTTGTTTGTTTGTTCAGGTAAACAGAAATGCAACTTGGGAGAGTTTAAAATGTTCATGCAAGTAATTCAGGGGAAAAATCTTTAAAAATTATTATTTTAGCTTTTTAAACATCTACTGGGCTGTTTACTTGTCTGTAGAACAAGTAGGGCATATCTGTCTTGCTCACCAGCTCAGTCTCAGAACTTCATAAACATAAATATTTGTTGCAGGAATTAATTTCAAATATTATTCTCCCTTATGTCTTTCTTCATCTCATTATCTTTCCATCTTTTTGCCCCAAGTGGTAGACAATCTCCACTTTGCCTTCAACTTAATATTCTGATGTGTCTGAATGTTATACAAGTATTCTATTGGAACCTTTTCATCTCTGAACAACCTTTACTAGCTGAAAGCATTTCCTTTATCTGGCAGATTGTTGTAGCATAGGATTGTTTATACTGGTCATTTGCAGGTTATAACTAACACTTTTTAAAGTATGAATAGGGGCGCCTAAGTGGCTCATTTGGTTACATGTCCAACTCTTGGTTTTGGCTCAGGTCATGATCTCACGGTTCATGAGTTCAAGCCCTGTGTTGGGCTCTGCACTGATAACATCAAGCCTACTTAGGATTTTCCCTCTCCCTCTCTCTGCCTTCCCCCACTTGTGCTGTCCCTGTCTCTCTCAAAATAAATAAATACACTTTTAAAAAATAAATAAATAATAAAGTATGAATAGAAGAGTATGGTGCTTCAGGTAGGATCATCCAAAAATGACCTTGGAAGATGACACTGGGGTTGCCCACATAGTGTGCCAGAAGGGACTAGGGTCTCTCCTTCTACCAGCAGAAACAGCTGTGCCCACACTTAGCTTCCTGGGATGGGTTTCTACCCCTTGCATAAGGGGCTGCAACTTCTTCTTTTTTTTTTATGTTTATTTATTTTTGAGAGGGAGAGAGAGAGAAAGAGAGAGAGAGAGAGAGAGAGAGCGCAAGGGGGAGGGCAGAGAGAAACGGAGACACAGAATCTGAAGCAGGCTCCAGGCTCTGAGGCGTCAGCATAGAGCCTGATGTGGGGTTTGAACTCATGAACTTCGAGATCATGACCTGAAATGAAGTCGGACACTTAATGACTAACCACATAGGTGCCCCAGGGCTGAACTTCTTAAGATCACCAGGTATTGGGCAGCTGGCACCTAACTTCAGTTACCCTGGCTCTAAATAATTTCTTTGAGAAACATTCTGATGAGGCTGCTTCCTCACAAGTTTACTCTAAGAAGATCTAATCTGGGGGGACATATTCCTCCACTGGAACACACACAGGACCCAGCCATAGCACCCCTGTCTCTTGGATGTTTGGAAGATCCTAGACTATGCCGTCTTCTCTTTCTGACCCCTGGCTTGTAATTTCCCCCATTAAAGACTGTTCCTTAACTCAAGCTGAAAGACCATATGGAATTCATCCTAAACCCTGTTGCTCGATAGGTAATGACCATGCAGGGACTCTCTACCTATTTGAACAACTAAAATAAAATATGTGGTTGAATCTGCTCTCAATAGATTCAGGTTCGGTGCTGCTCAGTTGATTTTGAACAAATAGGAGTTGGATGTTGTCAGAAATTGATATGGGTCCTGTTACAGACTGCGTGTTTGATGCCACTTGCCACGCTGCCCCCAAATACATAAACTGACACTCTAATCCCCAATGTGCTGGTATCTGGAGATGGAGCCTTCAGGAGATAATAGGTCGTGAGAGTGGAGTCTTCATGATGAGATTAGTGCCCTTATAAGAAGAGACAGGAAAGTTCTTGCTTCTCTCTTTTTGGTCCCTGCCATGGGAGGATACAGTGAGAAGATAGCCACCAGGAAGATGGGCTCTTACCAGACGCCGAATCTACTGGCATTTTGATCTTGGACTTTTCAGCTTCCAGAATTGTGAGAAATAAATTTCTGTGTTTTAAGCCACCCCGTCTATGGTCTTGTTGTAGCAGGCCAAACTAAGACAGGTCCCAACCAAATTTTTAATAGTAGGATAGCAGATCCAGATAAATAAAGAGGAAAAGAAGCTGGCAGCAATGACATTTCAGAAATGTAGCAATAGTTTATCATAGAACTGTGTGGGGCGGGGAGCAGAGTGGAATGGGGGAGGTAGTTCTGGTGAAGCCACACCTCTATCATTGTGGGCAGGTTCTCTAGGAAAGGGACCTTGCTTTTTAAGGTTTTATGCTTGGATGACTAATTGGGGCCCCATTGGGGCCTCAGCGCATCACTGAGGGTGTCTCAGAAGGAGGAGCACCCAAGCATTACAGTTTCTACTGGGCGCCTCAAACAGCTTTGCTTTCAGCCTTCTGCCACAGAGTGGCCTCTACCGCTCCATGTTAGGGGTGACAGAGGGCATCTTCTAGCATCTTCTGCTTATGCCCATAATATGTTGTCTCGTTGCAGAAGAAACATTGCTTTCTGTGGTTTGACTTTGTTACCCCATTTATTCAGCACTGAGTTTTAGTAGTTCTCAGTTTTTCTAATGTGAAATCTCTATTGCTGATGCAGATATTTTGTACAGTTTATTGCTTTTTAATGTTTATTTATTTTTGGGAGGCAGAGAGAGTGGGAGAGGGGAGGAGAGAGAGGGAGACACAGAGTCCGAATCAGGCTCCAGGCTCCGAGCTGTCGGCACAGAGCCCGATGCGGGGCTTGAACTCATGAAAGGTGGGATCATGAACGGGGCCGAAGTTGGACGTTCAACCGACTGAGCCACCCAGGAGCCCCTATTGTTGTTGTTTTTTTTAAAATATGAATTTGGTGCAAAGAAGGGACAAAGCAGACGCCTATTCATTTTTCTTATCTAGAATAATATATAAAGTACTGGATATGCTTTAAGCAATTCAAGAGACCATTGGTTAGATGAATTTGTCCCCAAGATCAATTCTAATTCCAAGTATCTGGATTTTCATGGTTTATGTTTGTGGGGTGAGGCCCCCTGTGTCTCTGAGTATTTCTTGCATTAAAAAACCAGCTAGCTTCATTGGAAGAGACTGCTCTGTGGGCTTAGATGCGTCAAACCAAGCAAGGTAGCAATCAACAGCTTTCCTGGGAGGCATCTTAACTGCCTGAAGTTAGAGACCTCAACACCCCCTCCCAACTGTTTCTTCTCTACACTTTCGGAAGGGCAGAAAAAGTCTTTACACCAATTTAAAAACTTTTTCCCAGAGCTCGGAGGATTAACATATAAACTCAGTGGACAGAGCAGGTGGGTTTCCCACTTCCCTCCAAATTGAGGGCAAGATTAATTACTGTACTCACCTGTTTCTGAACCGGGCCGGTAATGGATCCTGGCTGTGCGTTCCCCGAAGCAGCTCTTAGCCACAGTTCTCTGCGGACTCCGCGGCTTTGATCAGCCCATTCCCTCTCAGCAGGCTAACACGGTAGCCACAGGACACAAGTGCTTAGTTTACAATCATGTTAATTTTGCTTTTTGTTTGTCTTTAGCAGTTGGAGATTAATGAGTAAAAAGGGTGTTTAAATTTTCAACCAGCCTTCTTTTAATCACTTGGCCGCATTGTTGCTGGCAGTTTTATTACTTTGATTTCCTGAATCAGTCAGGTGTACAGTTTCCTCGTCCAATGATGGGAAAGACGGTACTACCAGGAAGAGCTGCTGCTGCTCTGGATTCCACAAAAGACTATTGTGAAAATTCTTTATGATCTTTGTCATTATTTGTCATAGCATTTTCAATAAATCAGGGACATTTCCAAAATATTTTACAAAGGATGTTGCTATGCTCATTTTTCAGCTACGGAATCAAATTAGTCTTTATCTATTGGGATGGTGAAAATTAATAATGAATTCAGATTTTGGAGTAAATTTTTTTTGAGAGAAGGGGGTGGGGGAGAGAGAGAGAGAGAGAGAGAATATCTTTTAAAAAAAATTTTTTTTAACGTTTATTTACTTTTGAGACAGAGAGAGACAGAGCATGAACGGGGGAGGGTCAGAGAGAGGGAGACACAGAATCTGAAACAGGCTCCAGGCTCTGAGCTGTCAGCACAGAGGCTGACACGGGGCTCAAACTCACGGACCACGAGATCATGACCTGAGCCAAAGTCGGCCGCTTAACTGACTGAGCCACCCAGGCGCCCCAAAGGGAGAATATCTTAAGCAGTCTCCATGCCTGTTTCGAAGCCCCATATGGGACTCAATGCACGGCTCAATACGGGGCTCGATGCAGGGCTTGATCTCCCAACCGACAGTGAAATCATGACCAACTGTGAGATCATGACCTGAGTTGAAATCAAGAGTTGGACACTTCACCAACTGAGCCACCCAGTCTCCCCTGGAGTAAATTCTTTAGATGAGGTAGTCGCTACTCCAACTCCAAATCCTCCAGTTTTCTGAACTGAGGAAAGCAGCCTCCATTCCACTGCAGGTTTTCTTCAAAGTGTGCTTCTGGTATGTATATAAACAAGCGAGGCCTTGATGATTCTGTCTCAAAGAGGCTTCATATCAAAGAAATCCCCCTCAGGTCTAATACATTGAAATGCAGATTTGTACACACAGTGCCACTGAGTATGCATTGTTCCTGGCAGTAAGGGACAAGCTTTACTTAAACATAGTGATGACTTTTCCTGCTTGTTTGCTTGCTTGCTCTCTCTCCCTCCCTTTTTCTCTTTCTCTCTCTCTCCCTCCCTTCCTCTCTCTCTTTTCAATATATTTTATTTTTAAGTAATCTCTACACCCAAAATGGGGCTCAAACTCACAACCCTGAGATCAAGGGTCACAGGCTCCACTGACTGAGCTAGCCAGACGCCCCATAGTTATGATCTTTCCAAAGTGCAAACCTGATCGTGACACTTCTTGGCTTAGTATCTTTTAATCTTCCCTTTCCTCTGGGTCATGTGCTGACAAGTTTACAGACACATCTTTCCACTGTGAGTTCCTTCTTTTTTCATGCGACCAGCTTCTAACACAGTCCTGGTCTGGAGAAGGCCCTCACTAAGAAGATCCTTGGAATTGAGGAAAGAATTTCATCTTGGCACATTGTCATGAAAATGCACTCAGGGGTCTGTCCAGCTGTCCCAAGTACATAATAACATTCCTTGGGACCTCTGGCTGGGGTAACATTTGATACCCATTTCTTAAGCCCACTGGGTTCCCTCCAAAACTCTAGGGAAGATATCTGAGAAATGAGTCTTAAGAGTGATCTTGTGGGACCCCAGTATGTGGCTGTGCATGAAGGACAATGAAGATGGGCACCATACTACTGGGGGTAGCGGTAAGAAAGGAGGTGTGGGACCTAAAATAGACAGGCCAAAGGTGGGTGATGGTACAGATGACTGTGTAGGTTGGCTGTGGAGATGTTGCTGTGGCAGGTTGTATCTTCTAAAGATGGCTTTGCTGACATACATCTGCTCCACATGTTCTCCTTACAGTGTGACTTAACACTCCTCCACTGGGAGATGGGCCTATGTTCCTAACCCTTGAAACTGAGCGGGCTTTTGTAACTACCTGACCAATAGTATGGTAGAATGATTCTACGTGACTTCTAAGGCCAGGTCATAATAGGCAATATAGTTTCCTTCTGCTTCTGCCTCGGGACACATGCCTCTGGAACCCTGAGCTGATACAAAAAATCCTACCACCCTGAAGCTGTCTTGCCAGAGATGACAACAGAGTCAGAGGGGGATGTTTGATGAGACCCCCATGTTCCAGTAGCCAGCTGTTGGAGTCCCCCCAGCCCAGGCACTAGGGATGTGAATAAGGCCTTTGAAATAACTCCAGTCCCAACCAATCTGATGTGTAACCCATAAGAGACCTTGAGCAGAGCTGGGCCTGCTGAGCTGCTCTGGAATTCTTGACACATGGACACCATGAGAGAGAAAAATTATTATTGTTCTAAGTCATTAAGTTATGGTGATTTGTTACATAACCATAGTGTCTGGAAAAGGGAGTCTGAAACAGTTACCAAAATTAAGCATAACCTAGGCATAAATTACCCTAAGTTATATTTGAGATTTTCTTTTTAACGATTTGGGGGTAACTGCAATTTAGTCTTAAAAGACAAGAACCCAGAAAAGACCATAGCCAGTGGGTATGACTATGGATGACTATGTCAGGTTTATTCCAGAAATGCAAGGTTGGTTTAACATTAAAAAGTTAATAAATGTAATTAAATATATTTACAGGATAAAGGCAGAATATTCTCAGTGTAAGAAAGAAAGAAAAGGTTTTTGGTAAAATTCTACATATATTCATTACTGAAAAAAAAAATCCTAGTGTGAATGGATAGAAAGGATCTTCTGTAATATCACAAGTGGTTCTACAAAAACTCTATAACAAATGTATTAAATAGTAGAATATCAAAACCTTTCCCCCTGCAGTTGGGAACAAGACAAGGATGTTTACTATCACCATTTCTATGTAATATTATGCTAGCCAGTACAAAAGGCAAGAAACAAAATAAAATGTATAAGGCTTAGGGCAAAAAAACCCTGTCATTATATGCAACTGACATACTTGTATATATAGAAAATTCATAAATTACTGATAAATTATTAAAATGAAAATAATTTAAACAATTTTTAAATTTTATTTTAGACAGAGAGAGTGAGAATGAGAGAGAGAGAGAGAGAGAGACAGAGAGAGAGAGAGAGAATCTTGAGCGGCCTCCACCCTCAGCACAGAACCTTATGCAAGGCTTGATCCTATGACCCTGGGATGATAGCCTGAGCCAAAATCAAGAGTTGGATGCTCAACCAACTGAGCCACCCAGCTGCTCCTGGGGACAAAAAAAATGTAAACCTCATGTTCTCAGTCCCATCTCATCCCTTGTAGTAAGGAGACACCATGCGACACCGTTTTGGTCAATGAGACATATGTAGAAATCTATTTAAAAACACAAATTGCTAGATATTTTACCTCTAAATATTTCATTTAAAAATGTTTATTTTAGGGGCGCCTGGGTGGCGCAGTCGGTTAAGCGTCCGACTTCAGCCAGGTCACGATCTCGCGGTCCGTGAGTTCGAGCCCCGCATCAGGCTCTGGGCTGATGGCTCGGAGCCTGGAGCCTGTTTCCGATTCTTTGTCTCCCTCTCTCTCTGCCCCTCCCCTGTTCATGCTCTGTCTCTCTCTGTCCCAAAAATAAATAAAAAACGTTGAAAAAAAAATTAAAAAAAAAATAAAAAAAAATGTTTATTTTATTTTTGAGAGAGAGGGAGAGAGAACGCTAATGGGGGAGGAACAGAGAGAGGGAGACAGAGGATCAGAAGTGGGCTCTGTGCTGACAGCAGAGAGCCTGATATGGGGCTCAAACTCATGAACCATGAGACCACTACCTGAGCCTAAGTTGGATGCTTAACTACTGAGACACCCAGGCACCTCTACCTTTAAATATTTCAATTTGTTTTTAATAAAAGCAATGGTAAAATGGCTGCAATTTATTCTCAACTGTGTAAATGGAGGAAAGTATCCTGTTCATGGACAGAATATGATTCTCCTTAAATTGTTCTAAATTTTTGTGCAGCCCCAATAAAATTCCTAGCAAGCTTTCTGTTTGTTTGTTTTGGTGGGTTTTGAAAAGCTGATTTAAAAATTTATGTGAAAATTCAAAGAGGCAAAAATAGTTAAGACAATTTTTAAAAAGAAGAAGGTAGAAAGGTTTGCCATTGAGTATCAAAACTTACTGTAAATAACTGTATATACTGTAAAAAATAACTAAATAACTTACAGTTATTAAGACAGCATAATATGGTGCAAGGAAGATAAATTAGATCAACTAGACAGAATAGAGTGACTGGCAGTAGATACATACACATGGACATTTGATTTATGACAAAGATGACACTTCAGAGCAGTGGGAAAAGCCAAACTTTTCAATAACTAGTGTGAGTACAATTGGATATCCATGCGGAAAAAATGAAACCTGACCTTTACATCATATCATGTAGAATATTAAATACTACGAAATTACAGATCTAAAAATAAACTTACAAAACTAATATAGAACACAATCTTTATGATCCTTCTAAAAGTAACATAGGAAACAATTTTTATGACCACGATGAAAAATATTTCTTAAGTAGGACACAAAGAGTGTACTAGCCATGAAGAAAAAGATCGATAAGTTGGACCAAACTAATATTAATAACATCTGTTCACCAAAGATACCATTACAAAGGTGAAAAGGAAAGCCATAGGATTTATATACAAAATATATAAAGAACTCTTTCAGGGGCACCTGGCTAGCTCAGTCAGTAGAGCATGCAACTCTTGATCTCGGGGTCATGAGTTTGAGCCCCAAGTTGGGGGGGTAGAATTTATTTAAAAAATTTTAAAAAGAGAGAACTCTTTTAGATCAGTAAGGCAAATACAGACAGGCTATTTTAAAAAGGGGGTAAAGATTTGAGCAAATTTCACAAAATGACTACTCATACATGAAAAACTATTCAAACTCACTAGCAATTAATGAAATTAAAATGAAAACAATAAAATGCACTGTATGCTTTAACCAGAATAACTAAGATTACAAAAACTGACAGCATCAACTACTGGCAAGGATATGGGGCTGGTGGGAACTCTCATACATTGATGGTGGGGATGTAAATCGGTGAGCATGTTGGAAGACTCTTTGTCAGTATATCCGTTGCATACACACACACCCTAAGATCCAGCAATGTTACTCCTAAACATATACCCTGCAAGAATGTGTACACAAACATACCAAAAGACATGTACATAAATAGTATTCATATCAGCCCCAAACTGGATATAACCCAGAAGTAGAATGGATAAATAAGTTGTGGTATATTCATATGATTGAACACTATTGAAAAAAATGAATGAATCGCAACTATATTGAACCACATGGATGAATTTCCCAAATATGATGTTGGGCAAGGTATAAAAGAACACATGTGGTATGATTTTATTTTCATCCAGTTCAAAAACAGGCAAAACTAATCCTTTAACATTTTTTACTTTTTATTGAACTATAACTTAAGTAGAGAAAATGCATGAATCTTAAATGTACAGGATAATTGTTACATAAGTAAACACTTGTGATAACCATCGCCCAGATCAAGATATAGAACATTTTCAATACCGCCCTGAGCATATCCTTCACCCACATGACAGCTCCCAACGTTAATTTTTTTAATGTTTATTTATTTTTGAAAGAGAGAGACAGAGAGAGAGAGAGACAGAACACAAGTAGGGGACGGGTAGAGAGAGAGGGAGACACAGAATCCGAATCAGGCTCCAGGCTCTGAGCTGTTAGCACAGAGCCTGATATGGGGTTCGAACCCACAAACTGTGGGATCATGACCTGAGTTGAAATGAGACACTTAACTGACTGAGCCACCCAGGCACCCTGACAACTCCCAACATTAACCACTATTCTGACCAATTTGTATCAGGAATGAGTTTTTCATGTATTACTATTTCGTGGCCTGATTGTTGGTTACATAGATGTGGTCACTTTTTATTATTTATCAATTTGTACACTTAGGATTTATGCTCTTTCTGTATGTATGCTATACTTAAATAAGAATTACTAAAATTTTTTTCCCTTTTTAAAAAAATAAACGTTCATTCATTTTTGAGAAAGAGAGTGTGAGTGGGTGAGGGGCAGGGACAGAGAAGGGGTCAGAGTATCCAAAGCAGGCTCTGAGCAGCAGCAAGCCCCATGCGGGGCTCAAACTCATGAACTATGAGATCATGACCTGAGCTGAAGTCAGACTCTCAATTGACTGAGCTATCAAGGCACCTCTCCTTTTTTCTATTTTAGAGAGAAAGAGAGAGACCATGCAAGTGGGGAAGAGGGGCAAAGGGAGAGAGACAGAGAATCCCAAACAGGCTCCACACTCATTGTGGATCCCAACACAGGGCTTGATCCCACAACCTGGGGATCAGGACCTGAGCTGAAATCAAGATTCAGATGCTCAGCTGACTTAGCCACCCAGGCACCCCTCAAATATAAATTCTTAAAAATTTAACGATACTATGACCTATGGCCCCTCAAACCCTGCAGAGTGACTAGAATTTTATTCAAACATGTTCTAAGCATTAGTTTCTTTTATTTCTGCTACTATAGGCATATTTCATAATTTTATGACTTATCATTTTATGAATCTATTTAAACTAAGGACTCACATTAAAATAGGAAAGGGAACCACTTAAAAATTATTGTACAGTACTATAAAAATCATTGTTTCTCTGTGAGGAGAGATGATGAATGCATGAACTGTTTTTTCTCTCCGAGTCTTCCTGGTCTTTTCTTCTAAAGAACAACCTAAAAGCACTCTGAAGAGGTTGGGGAAGGGGCTTAACAATGGGCAACCAGAAGCATCTTGTTTGGACCCAGTCCCTTTAGATTAAGGTATGGCCCCAGTTTGGTCTTCAGTATTCAAGTCTGACACTAATACTCCAAGGCAGCATCTCTTATCATGTCTAGTGGTATGGTTTGTATTGAGTTCATTAGTTTCTCGTGGGGACTACATATAATTCTGTCTGGTGCTTTCTGACAAAACTTATAGAAGGGGTGGATACCACTGCTTAAAATTGGAGTTTTAAGTAGGAATAGACTTTTCATTGTTTTTATCTCTTCCCCTTTCTCCTCATGTTACACAACTTCCCTATTAAGATATCAAGCTGTCATTACAGCTAATATTAAAAGATACTATTTTCATATGAGTTAGTTCCAATTTAGTCACCATTTCATAAAATTATCACAAAATGAATTGATGGCTTCCAAAAAATGATCACTTGTAGAAACAATTAGTTTGGGACATTGTGTCTCCGCTATTAGGCAGAATTTTATTTTTTGAAAAATTAGAAGCCGTTAACTGCACTCAAATTATGACTCTCTCCTGAGGAAAGCATTTTGCAGCCTAGAATTACTGGTCCCACTTCGTAGATGAGAAAGCAAGCATTGAAGAAATTTAGTGCTCTGTGTAAAATTAGAGCCAGGAATAAGGATTAGGATTTCTGATTCTTGTTCTTGCGCCAAACCATTTGACCACAGGCAACTCTTAGAAGTTAGCTGAGAGGGAGGTAAACCATAAGAGACTCTCAAATACAGAGAACAGACTGGGGGTTGCTAGAGGGGAGGTGGGGGGGGGATGGGCTAAATGAGTGATGGGTATTGAGGAGGGCACTTGATGGGATGAGCACTGGGTGTTATACGTAAGTGATGAATCACTGGGTTCTACTTTTGAAATCAATACTACACTGTATGTTAACTAACTTGAATCTAAGAAAATAAATTAAAAAAAAGAAAAAGAAAGAAGTTAGCTGAGGATACGGAAATTTGTCAAGATCACCTTAATAAATGAATATGCGATAGTAAAAGAGACTCTCTAATCTATGCAATCCTTTTATATTAAATTTATGAAATAATATTTAATATACATCGTAATTAAGATGGGAAGCCTTGCATTTCAGCCTCAGCTGGTAACCCCCGTAACCTAAATTAGGAACCTGGGAGTCTTTCTTGACTCCTGCCTTTCTCATGTCCAATTAAACTTTAATTCTGTCAGTTATGTGGTTTTCCTTTTGAAATAATTTCAGGCTTGCAAGAATAGGGCAAAGAGTAGTTTTTCCTTGAACCATTGGAGCATGAATTGCTGACATGGTGGTCTAACACCTCATAACACCCCTGGAGACTCATTCAAGTTGTGTGGTGTATCCATAGTTCATTCCTTCTTATTCCCAGCTAGAATTCCATGGTACCATAGTTTACTTGTTGAAAGACATCTGGGTTGTTTCTAGATTTTGGCTATTATAAATAAAGCTGCTATAGGGGTGCCTGCGTGGTCAGTCAGTTAAGCATCCGACTTTGGCTCAGGTCATGACCTCACTGTCTGGGAGTTCGAGCCGCCGCATCAGGCTCTGTGCTGACAGCTCAGAGCCTGGAACCTGCTTCGGATTCTATGTCTCCCTCTCTCTCTGCCCCTCCCTTGTTGGCACTCTGTCTCCATCTCAAAAATAAATAAACATTAAGAAATTTAAAAAATAAAGCTGCTATAACGTTTCTGTACAGGTTTTTGTGTGAACATTAGTTTTCATTTCTCTGGGATAAAAGTTCAGGGGGACAGTTGCTGAGTTGAATGGTGGTTGCATATTTAATTTTATAGGAAACTGCCAAACTGTTTTCCAGAGTAGATGTATCATTTTACATCCCCACCAGCAACGTGTGAGTGGTCCAGTTTCTCCACATACTCGCCAGCATTTGGAGCTGTCACTACACTTTATTTTGGTTATTCTGATAGGTGTGTAGTGACATCTCATTGTGGTTTCAGTTTGCATTTATTTAATGGCCAACGATGTTGAACATCCATTTATGCACTTATTTGCCTTCTGAATATTTTCTTTGATGAAATATCTGTTCATGTCTTGTGCTCATGTTCTGATCTATGCAATCATCTTTCATGTTAAATTTATGAAATCACATTTAACGTGTACTTTATTTTTTCAAGTTTTTAAATTTATTTGTTTTGAGAGAGAGTAGGGGAGATGCAGAGGGAGGGAGAGAGAGAGAATCCCAAGCAGACTCCTCACTGTCAGTGTGGAGCCCAATGGAAGACTCGATCTCATGAACCATAAAATAACGGCCTGAACCAAGTCAGACGCTTAACTGACTGAACCACCCAGGTGCCCCTGGATTGTTTACATTTTTACTGTTGAGACTTGAGTATCCTTTATATATTCCAGGTAATCATACTTTGCCAGATTAAAGGTTTGGAAACATTTTCCTCTAGTCTGTAGCTTGTTTTTTTATCCTCTTAACAGACTCTTTTATCGAGCAAACTTTTTTGTTGTGATGAGGTCCAATGTATCAATTTTTTCTTTTATTGATCATACTTTTGGTGCCAAGTCTATGAACTCTTTCCCTAGCTTGATAGCCCCGAAACCTTCTCTCATTTTTTTCTAAAAGTTTTATAGTTTATTTAAAAAAAATTTTTTTAACGTTTATTTATTTTTGAGACAGAGAGAGACAGAGCATGAACGGGGGAGGGTCAGAGAGAGGGAGACACAGAATCGGAAACAGGCTCCAGGCTCTGAGCTGTCAGCACAGAGCCCAGCGCGGGGCTCGAACTCACGGACCGCAAGATCATGACCTGAGCCGAAGTCGGCCGCTTAACTGACTGAGCCACCCAGGCGCCCCTAAAAGTTTTATAGTTTTATATTTTACATTTAAGTCTAGGGTCCATTTTCTGCTAAATTTTATAGAAGGTGTGAGGTTTAGGCAGGTTAAATTTTTTTGGTTAAGAATGTTCAATTGCTCTAGCATTATTTGTTGAAAAGGCTCTCCCTCCTCTATTGAAATGCTTTTTACAGTTTCATCAAAAATCAGTTGGTCATACGTGTGTGGATCTATTTTTGGGTTTTCTGTTCTGTTCCATTGATCTATGTGACTATCCCTCCAACAGTACCTCACTCTGTAGATCACCAGCTACATAGTAAACGGTAATATTGGATAGAGTGATTCTTCTCAGTTGATTCTTATTTTTCAAGATTGTTTGAATTGTTCTAGGGCCTGTGCCTTTCCATATACATTTTAGAATAAGTTTGTCTATGTCCACGATTTCTTATAGAAATTGAATGGATAAGTTTGGGGAGTGCTCACACTCTTGCTAGGTTGTTTCCAATGCATGAGCATGGTATGTCTCTCCATTTATTTAGGTATTTTTTCTTTCATTAGCATTTTTTAATTTTCAGCATACAGATCCTGTACACGTTTTGTAAATTTATACCTTAGTATTTCATTTTGTTTGGGGTGGTTATAAATAGCTTATGGCCTCTTTTTACATTTATTTATTTTTGAGAAACAGAGTGAGACAAAACATGAGTAGGGGAGGGGCAGAGAGAGAGGGAGACACAGAATCTGAAGCAGGCTCCAGGCTCTGAGCTGTCAGCACAGAGCCTGATGCAGGGCTTGAACCCACGAACTGTGAGATCATGACCTGAGCCGAAGTCAGATGCCCAACCGACTGAGCCACCCAGGCGCCCCAATAGTATTGTGTTTTAAGTTTCAATTTCCACATGTTCATTATTAGCATATAGGAATGCAAACAAACTTTATGTGTTGATCTTGTATCCTGTTTTATGTGTGGTTGTTTTTGTTTTGTTTTGTATATTCTTTGGGATTTTCTACTTAGACAATCATGTCATCTGCAGATTGGGATTTTATTTTTTACTTTCCAGACTGCCTTTTTTGCCTTTCTTTCCTTCTTCCTTCCTTCTTTCTTTCCTTTCATCTTTATATCTCCCTTCCTTCCTCTCCTCTCTCCCTCTCTTCCTTCCTTCCTTTTTCCCCTCCCTTCCTCCTTTCCTCCCTTTCTTCCATCCCTTTCTTTCTCTCTTTCTTTCCCTCTTTTTTCTTGCCTCCCTCTCTTCTTCCCTCCTTCCTTCCTCCCTCTTCCTTCCTTCTTTTCTTTTCTTTCTTTCTTTCTTTCTTTCTTTCTTTCTTTCTTTCTTTCTTTCTTCCAACTCGTTGCACTGGCTAGGACTTTTAGTATATGTTGAATGACAATAATGAGAGAACCTCCTGTTTTAGAGGGAAAGCATTCAGTATTTTACCATTAAGTATGATCTTAACTGTAGGATTTTTAGTAAATGCTCTTTTCCAGTTTGGGGAACTTCATTCTATTTCTAGTTTACTGAGAGTTTTTTTTTTTAAATGAGTGTTGCATTGTGTTAAATGCTTTGCTCTATCAATGGATATGATCATATGACTTTTCTTTAGTTTGTGGATATGGTGGATTGCACTGATTATTTTTAAGCATGTGGATCAGTCTTCCATACTTGGAGTAAATCCCACTTGGCTATGGTGTACAATTTTTTAATATGCTGCTAGATTAGGTTTGTTAATATTTTGTTGGGGATTTTTGTATCTAAATGAGATATTGTGGGATATTGGTTTGCAGTTTTCTATTTTTGTACTGTCTTTGGTGTTAGCCTCATAAAATAAGTTGGGATATGTTCCCTCCTCTTCTATTTTCTGGAAGAGATTATGTCAAATTAATGTTAATTCTTTAAATGTTCTATTTAATTCTCTAGTGGGACCATCTGGAATTGAAGATTTGTGTGTGTGTGTGTGTGGGGGGGGAGATTTTAAATTACAAATAGAATTTTTGTAATGGCTACAGGACTACTTAAGTTGCCTATTTTTTTCTTGGTTGAGTTTTAGTAGTTTGTAGTGTTTAAGCAATTTATCCCCTTTTTTTCTGAGTTGTCAATTTTATAAATGTAAAATTGTAGTATTTCTTTGTCATCCTTTTAGTAGCTGCAGAATCTGTAGCGATATTCCCTGTTTCATTTCTAATATTGGTAATTCATTTTTTCTTCCCTTTTTTGGTCATTCTTGCCAAAAATTGATCAACTTTATTGATTTTTTTCAAAGTTCCAAAAAGTTCCAGCTTTTTGTTTCATTAATTTTCTCCATTCTTTTTCTGTTCAAATTTGTTGATGTATACTCTTATCTTTATTACTTTCTTCTGTGTGCTTTGGGTATTTTTGTTCTTATCTTCTAGTTTCTCAATTTAGGAACTTATATTATTGATTTGATTTGAAGCCTTTTCTTTTCTTTTTTTTTTTTTTCATGTTTCTTTATTTTTGAGAGGGGGAAGGGGCATAGAGAGAGGGGGACAGAGGATCTGAAGCAGGCTCCATACTGATAGCAGAGAACCTGATGTGGGACTCCAACTCACGAACTGTGAGATCGTGACCTGAGCTAAAGTCAGGCGCTTAACCATCTGAGCCAATCAGGTGCCCCATTATTGATTTGGTTTGAAGCCTGTTCTTTTTTCCAATACAGCTTTTAGTGTTACAATTTGTTTTCCTGATTTCAGCATTGCTTTAGCTAAATTCCACAAATTTTGATATGCTATATTTTCATTTTCATTCAATTATGTATTTTTGACTTGAGACTTCCTATTTTACCAATGCATTATTTAGAAGTGTGTTATTTAATTTCTAAATGTTTGGATGTTTTCTTGGTATTGATTTCTAGTTTGATGTCATGTGGTCAGAGAACATGCTCTCTATGACTTTAACTCTTTTAGGTTAAAGAGTGTTCTGTGGATATATGACAAAAATGTATATTCCACTGCTGTTGGGTATTGGATATTAGATTCTGTTGGTCGACTGTCTCGTTCAGTTCTTAGATATCCTTGCTGATTTCCTGCTTAAGAAGTTCTATCAATCATTGTGAATGGAGTGTTGAATGCCCCAACTATAATTGTGTGTTTGTCTATTTCTCCTTTCAGCTCTATCAGTGTCTGCTTCATGTGATTTGTGGCTCATGTATGAGCTTCATTTACTTGGTGGATTCACATTTAAGATTGCAATGTCTTCCTGGTGGATGAACACTTATCATTTACCTTTTATCATTACATAACGTCCCTTTTTGTCTCTAGTAACTTTCTTTGCTCTGATGTGTACTTATCTGGTATTAATAGAGGTACTCAGGGGTGCCTGGGTGGCTCAGTTGGTTAAGTGTCTGACTTTGGCTCAGGTCATGATCTTGCTGTTCATGGGTTTGAGCTCCGTGTCAGGCTCTGTGCTGACAGCTCAGAGTCTGGATCCTGCTTCGGATTCTGTGTCTCCTTTCTTTGCTCCTCCCCCACTCGTGCTCTGTCTCTCTCTCTCTCAAAAATAAACATTAGGGGCGCCTGGGTGGCGCAGTCGGTTAAGCGTCCGACTTCAGCCAGGTCACGATCTCGCGGTCCGTGAGTTCGAGCCCCGCATCAGGCTCTGGGCTGATGGCTTGGAGCCTGGAGCCTGTTTCCGATTCTGTGTCTCCCTCTCTCTCTGCCCCTCCCCCGTTCATGCTCTGTCTCTCTCTGTCCCAAAAATAAATAAGAAACGTTGAAAAAAAAAAATTAAAAAAAAAAATAAACATTAAAAATTAAAAAAAAATAGAGCCTCAGATGTTTTTGATTAATGTTTGCATAACTTTTTTTCATCCTTTTACTTCAACTTAACTATGTCATTGTATTTTTTATAAGTTTTTAACTTATTTTGAGAGAGATAGCAGGAGCAGGGGAGGGTCAAGGAGGGAGAGAGAGAATCCCAAGCAGGCTCACTGCGGAGCCCGAAGCAGGGCTCGATCTCATGAACCATGAGATTATGACCTGAGCTGAAACCAAGAGTCGGGTGCTCAACCAACTGAGCCACCCAGGAGCCCCTGAAGCAGTTTTTCTGTAAGCAGCTATCAACCTGCTGCTAAGCCTGCTTCATTGCTATTGTTTTCTGTGGAGTACATTAAGCCTTTCTTCTGTTCAAATGCTTTAAAAACATGTAGCAGCTACTGTTCCATCTTATTTGAGCATCTTTCATAATAAGTAAAAGAGAGCTTCTAAACCGCTTCTATGTTCATTAGCTTGCTTTTAGCTGAAAATGATGAGATGGCCCACCATTGGCTAATCCTTGGCTAGTAACCCTGTTATATTATGCTTTACTGTAATTACCTTATTGAATATAGCTAACGGATTTGAATAAAATACTGAATGTTTGTGACTCCTTAATCATTCTTTACCTTGTTTGTTTACCTAAATGCTTTTCCATTCTGTTACTGTTTCATCAGTCAGATTTACCATGCTATTAGCTTTAGGGAGATCCTAAGTTATCTCAGCCACCAAGGAAAATAGGAGAGTTGACTTAGTCATTATTCCACAGAGCCGTTAAACTTAAAAATGCCGTATTTTCTCCACATGCCCAAATGTCTACACAAACACCACCAAAGGAACACATTCAATAAAAGCACTATCCTTTTTGTGCTCAGAAAATTAGATTCTGGAAAAGATTTTCCAGTACCTTGAGTTCTTGGAGAAACTTTGTACCTCGGATTTATAACTTGGGAAATCTCAAAAGATTTTTTTACTTCACCTAGGGAAAATGATAGAAGTTTGGTGAAATCGCAATATGTTTTGAGAACTTCATTTTTCTTTAAAAGTTTCCTTTTTAAAAAATGTGCTATTTATATTCCTTATTATATCTCAATTAAAGATAAGGTATCAAGGATGCTGTGGTGCTTGATATAGGAGTAAAATTCTGAAGTATCAGAGTTGACACCATGCTTTCACAGGATTAAAGAACACCCAAATAAGTGTTCTTGAAAAATATTTTTTTAGTACAGCTCACACACAATGTTACATTAGTTCCAAGTGTACACCATCATGATCCAAATTCTCTATATGTTATGCTATGCTCACCAGAAGTGTAGCTGTATCTGTCACAACACTATGATAATACCATTGACTACATTCCCTATGTTGTACCTTTTACTCCCACAACTTATTCCTTCCATAACCAAAAGTCCAAAATTTCCCACTCCCCTTCACCCATTTTGCCCATCCTCCCATCCCCTTCCCCCTCCCCTGACTAATAACCATTAGTTGTTCTCTGTATTTACAGATATGATTCCACTTTTTGTTTGTTCATTCGTTTGTTTTGTTTTTAAAATTCCACATATGAGTGAAATCATATGGTTTTTGTCTTTCTCAGTCTGACTTATTTCACTTCGCCTAATACTCTCTAGGTCCATCCATGTTATTGCAATGGCACAGTCTCATCCTTGTTTATAGCTGCATAATAATCCATTGTATGTGTATACACATCTTCCTTATCCATTCATCTATCAGTGGACGTTTAGGTTGCTTCCATATTTTGGCTATTGTAAATAATGCTGCAATAAACATAGGGATACACATATCTTTTTAAATTAGTATTTTCGTTTTCTTTGGGTAAATGCCCAGGTGTGGGATTATTGGATCATATTTGATTTATATTTTGAATTTTTTGAGGAACCTCCATTCTGCTTTATGCAGTGGCTGCACCAATTTACATTCCCACTAATAGTGCAGGAGGGTTCCTTTTTCTCCACATTCTTGCTCACACTTGTTATTTCTTGACATTTTGATTATAGCCGATTTGACAGGTGTAAGTTTTTTTTTGAAAGACTCATGGCCAAAATGGAATTAAGTAATGAAAACTTTAATACAGTTCTTACAGGTTATTTTGTATTATAAATGCAGGCTAGTAACACCAAGTGCTTCCATAAGTTATAATAGAATCTGTTTTACTCTACATTTTATTATTTTTAAAAATGTTTATTTATTTTTGAGAGAGAAAAAGAGAGAGGGAGAGAGAGAGAATGAGTGTAGGAGGGGTAGAGAGAGGGGGGGGATAGAGAATCCTAAGTGGGCTCCATGCCATCAGTGCAGAGCCCACCATGGGGTTTGAACCCATGAACTGCTAGATCTGACCTGAGTTGAAATCAAGAGTCAAACGCTTAACCAACTGAGCCACCCGGGTGCCCTGCTATGTTATATTATTCTTAAAAATTTTATAAGCATGTTGGCTCAAAAATATGTTTCATAAAGTTATTCAGCTACTTCACTCTTTCTAAATCTTCATATTAAGTGCAATCTATTTCCCTATTTAATAATTTGAAAGTTTCAAATTGACTTTGTATGCAAAATCATTAGCTTCACAGTCATCATTGATTACTGTAGTATTTTACTCTTGCAATAATAAATATGTATCTATATATGTATTTCATCTACCACATAGAATTTCCACTTACAAAACACATAAGGAAAATGTATTCAAAATTACATCTAGAAAACTCACTCATTTTGGAAAACAAACATTTTAATACTAACAGTGAAACCAAGTCACATACCTTGTTTATATAATTGTTGCTGATACACTGATTAGATAGGATGGTGATGTCTGCTTTCACAGAATCACTGATTACACATAGTTTCAGTGATGTTAGATATGATATTCAAGTGGGCACTTGGTCAGAGCCAAAGTCAATTGTCAGATTATGGGTGAATTCTGAGGTTGAATCCAAACTTCAGAGTGTACCTAATATTTATTTGTTTATTATATAATTTGTCCTATGGCACTAATATACTATGTACATTATACAACACACACACACACACACACACAATTTAAGCAGAAGATAGAATTTCTAATATTTTCTTCCTGGTGTCCAGTGAACGTTCTTGTGTACACCCTGGGATGTGTGCACCTCACTTTGGGGGACCACTGACCTATAATAAAGTTCAAGCTCCTTAACCTGGTGTAATAGAGCCCTCAAGATCTGGTCACTGTTTTATCTGTCACCTTTCCATGCCTTGACCTTATCCTCTAACAACACTGAATTACTTGTAGTTCCCTGCCTCTGTGTCTTTGCCCTGTGCCTAGCATGCCGTTTTCTTTCTTTGCTTGGTTAACCCCATTCATCCTTTTGTCTCAATGCAGACATCACACTGTCCAGGAAGTTCCCTGGCACTCCGTTCTTCCTTTGAGGCTGTGTTAGGTGTTGCTCCTCTTGGCTCCCAAATTCATAGTGTGTAGTTCTATTCTTACATTTATTAATTGTGTTTTTTATTGTCAGGAGGGACCATGAACTGATTTCGCTTATGTTTTTGCAATCATGGAGGATTGTGGTTGAAATAGAAATTAAGCCGAGTTGTAGATAAATAGAAAATGTTGTGTTTTCTATACACTTAAGAGGTTTTCAGGCTGAGGTTTGAAACTGCCTTCTTTACTGACCCTGGCCCTTGGCACAAGGAATCATACTTTACCCAGGGGTTAGGTTCAAAGATGAATGTGAAGCTTTATATACATATATCATTAGTTATAGTGCTAAGAAGTAGATGCACTGCCGAAAGAAGGTATTTGAGGAGAATTTAAAAAGGGAATGTTTTCATTCATTGTATTTTCTTTACTCTCACATACATTTCTGACACCAAGTATGTGGATTTTCCCCACACTGACCAATTCTCTGACACTAGCTAGGTATCCTCAATTCAATTCAATTCTAACACTAACCAGAATTAGCACAGACACCACAGTTTAAGGGATTGGTCCTACAAGAGTGCCCCCACTTCAGACGCCATTCACAGGTAATAGGTCCCCAAGTTACCCACAACTTCTGTTGGACGTGGCTACAGATTGGGAGTTCCCACAACCCCCTCCTTGGGTTTAATAAATTGTTAGAGCAGCTCACAGAATTCAGGAAAGATAGTTTACTTACTATTGCTAATTAATTAAAAATAATATTTTAAAGGATACAAAGGAACAGACAGATGAAGAAATACACAATGTAGGAGCTTCGGTTCCCATGGAGTTGTCCTGTGCCACCCTCTTGGACCATGGAAGGGTTCACCAACCCAGAAGCTCTCTGAATCCCATACTTTGGGGATGTTTATGGAGGGCTTCATCAACTAGCCGTGATTTGATTATCAACTCCACATCCAGCTTCTCTCCCCTCTCCTGAGAACTGGGGGAGAGAAGGGCTGAAAGTTCCAAGCTTCTAATCATGGTCTTTCTGGTAGTCAGCCCCATCCAGAAGCCCACCAAAATTTGCCTTATTAGAACAAAAGACATTCCTATCACCCAGGGGATTCCAAGAGATTTAGGAGTTTTGTGTTAGATGCTCCTATCCCTCAGGAAATTACAAAGGTCTTAGGAGCTCTGGGACAGGATCAGCTGTCAAAAACTAATATTAGAATCAAAGATTTTCCTAGCACTCCTATTTACAAGGGTTTAAGGAGTCCTGTGTCAGGCAGGAGCAAGGGGCAGAGACCAGTATATATATTTCTTACTATTTCACAGGGACTACTTACCAGGGTGTAGGTAAGCCCTGAGGGACTTTGCTGTACTTGGGACTTCACTTGCAGGTTCTGTTTCAACTGCCAGACCACAGGAGGGAGTAGTTACAGCACCCAGAGATAGAGAAAACTGTATGGACAAGGTTACCTATCAGGAGCAGAGATCTCTAAAGTGACCCTACTGGGAAATAAATACTCTGACTTTGTTCTCTTGCTCTTCCGTCTTCTGCCAGGGCCCCCTACCTTTAGCTGAACCCGACTGGAAGACAGAAGGCAAAACAGCCTGTTGATGCAGTCCTGGGCACAGAGCATGGGAGGAGGGTGATGAGAGGCCCAGGAGGGTCCCAGTTTCAAAGCACCCTTGAAAATCCCTCAAAGCACCCCCAGCCCCTCCTCCACTTAGTCTTGATGTTTCACATATGAAACCTTTATTTATTTATTTATTTATTTATTTATTTATTTATTTATTTATTTGAAATCTTTAAATAAGTGACTTGGCATAAAGTGATGGTAAATGCAAAAATCTTTCCTTTATTCCCTTTCCTCTGAGAAGACTGCTCTCTCTCAGCCATTCAACCACGGCTCTTTGGGTGAAGTGGTGGGAAATTCTATAATGTAGAAAATTAGCAAAATATCAGACATCACAAATTCAAATGCTTCAGGGGGCCAGACAGGTGATGAGAATCAGATCAAATAAAACATGGATGCAGGCAGATGCAGGCAGGCAGCGGGTGATCTCTGGTTCACTCTCCTAATGATCTCTCCTTTCATCAGCCTTTAGTTACTAGTGATGAGCAAGCAGTGTTGGCTAATCATTTCTGGATGCAGAATGGGATTGATATAAAGCAGTCTCTCCTAAACCCTTCTGAAAGACCAGTCCCCTTAATAAGTGTGGGCAGAGACTGGAAGCACTTCTGGGGGCCTACTGTGTGCAAGCACTGTTCTAAGTGCATCCCCTGAATTAACTCCTTTAATCCCTTCCAGGTCCCTACAAGATAGGAGTTATGATGATCACTCCTTTACAGGTGAGGAAGCTGAGGCACAAAGATATTAAGGAGGGACCAGGTGATCTGCTACATCTCTTCAGCAGTACCTTCTGGGTGGAACTATCTAGCTTGCAAGAGCCAAGGGGATTAATTATTAATTTCTGAATCTGATTTGAATTTAACTTGGCTTAAAAAATGACTTGAGGTATGTAGAATAGTTCATCTTTGAAATATATTACAAATTATATCATTAAGAAAAGGGTAAATCTGGAAAGTAATAGTACCTGCATATTTGGCCACAATCATGGCTGCATTGACCTCCTGGGGCAGGAAGTCATAGCAGCCCTCTCTTAACTTGTTTGGATACCTTCTTGGGGCTCTTGTACTTCAGGTGCTCCATGGGTACCCTGCACTTGAGGCACATTCCCTTGGAAGAGCTAAACAGTGGGAGAAATAGGCTTCGTGGGAGGTTCTTAATTCTTGACTACCTTAACCTGCCACCTGCAGCTCCTCTGTCTTAGATAACCTATGAATATTTGACATCAACAATGAGTATTTAATCACTTCCAAGAAGTATCAACATAAGACAAACAATTATTTGCAAACTTCTAGCACTATGCCAAATAAAAGTGTTCAGAAAGGACATCTTGCCTTGTTCCTGATCTTAGGGGGCAAACATTCATTCTTTTATCATTAAGAATAATGTTACCTATACGTTTTTTATAGATGCTCGTTATAAAGTTAGGAAAATTTCCCTCTATTCTTATTTTTATCATAAATGGATATCATGAATTCAATAAGGTCACAGGATATAAAATCAACGTGCAGAAATCTGTTGCAGTACTATAAACCAATAATGAGGCAGTCGACAAAGAAGTCAAGGAATTCACCCCATTTGAAATTGCATCAAAACCCCTAAGATAACTAGGAATAAACCTAAGTAAAGAGGGAATAGTTCTGTATACTAAAAACTATAGAACATTTATTAATGAATTTGAAGAGGACGCAAAGAAATGGAAATGGAAAAAGGGAAAAGTGGAGGGTGGCATGCAGAAGAATGAAACTGGACCACTCTCTTACCCCATACACAAAAATAAATTAAAAATTGATGAAAGGCGTAAATGTGAGACAGGAAACCATCAAAATCCTATAGGAGAACACAGGCAGCAACCTCTTTGACATCGGTAAACAGGTTCTTACTAGACATGTCACTGAAGGCAAGGGGAACAAAAGCAAAAATGAACTGTTGGGACACATTTCCAAAGAAGACATCCAGATGGCTAAAAGACACATGAAAAGATCTCAACATCATTCATCACCAGGGAAATACAAATTAAAACAACTATGAGATACCACCTCACACCTGTCAGAATGGCTAAAATTAACAACACAAAAAACAACAACAGGTGTTGGTGAGGATGTGGAGAAAGGGGAACCCTCTTGCACTGTTGGTGGGAATGCAAACCGGTGCAGCCACTCTGAAGAACAGTATGGAGGTTCCTCAAGAAACTGAAAATAGAACTACCCTATGAACCAGTGATTGCACTATTAGGTATTCATCCAAAGGATACAATAATACAGATTTGAAAAATACAGCACTCCATTTATAGCAGCATTATCAACAATAGCCAAACTATGGAGAGAGCCCCAATGTCCATCAACTAATGAATGGATAAAGAAAAGAAAATGTGGTGTATTTATATTATGGAATATTACTCAGCCATCAAAAAGAGTGAAATCTTGCCATTTGCAATAATGTAGATGGAGCTAGAACATGTTATGCTAAGTGAAATAACTCAGTCAGAGAAAGACAAATATATTATTTCACTCACATGTGGAATTTAGGGAACAAAACAGATGAACATACGGGAAGGAGAGAGGAAAAGAGAGAAGGAAACAAACCACTAGAGAGTCTTAATAATAGTGAACAAACTGAGGGTTGATGGAGGGAGGCGGGTGGGAGATGAGCTAGATGGGTGATGGGTATTAAGGAGGGCATTTGTGATGAGCACTGGGTGTTATATTTAAGTGATGAATCACTGAATTCTACTCCTGAAGCCAATAGTACACTGTATGTTAACTAATTAAGATACAAAAATTATGTATATTAAAAAAATAAATGGATATTCAGTTTTGTCAAATGAAGTTTTCTACATCAATCAATCTGATCATGTAATTTTTATTGTTTAGCTTGTGGATATGGTGGATTACATTGATTGTTTAAAAAATGTTGACCCAGCTTTGCATCCTTCTAATAAGTCCCACTATGGTTATAGTATATTTTCTTACACATTCCTGGGTTGGCTTTGTTAATATTTGTTAAGAATTTTTGCATGTAAGTTCATGAGAGATATTGGTCTGTAGTTTTCTTTTTTGCACTATTTCTGTCTGGTTTTGGTTCCAGAGTAACACTAACTCCATAAAAGGAATTAGGAAATGTTCTCTTCTATTTTTTGGAAGAGATTGTGTAGAGTTGATATTAACTCTTTAATTGTTTGGTAGAATTTTCCAGTGAAACCATCTGGGCCTAGAGATTTCTTTTTTAGGAGTTTTAAAATTATGAATTCAATGCCCTTAATAGTTATAGGGCTATTCAAACAGTTTATTTTATAGACTGTTTGATAATTTGTGTTTTCCAAGGAATTTGTTCATTTCATGTAAGTTGTCACATTCAGGTGTGTAGAGGGTTTTTTTTGTTCGTTTTGTTTTTTGTTTTTTTGTTTTTGCTTTTTTTAGTGTTTCCTTATCCTTTTGATGTCTGCAGGGTCTGAGGTAATATCTCAATTCATTCTTTTCCTTTTTTTTAATCAACAGCTTTACTGATGTATAATTGATATAATACAAAAAAACCCTGCACGAATTTAATGTATGCATTTTGGTGAGTTTGGACATAGGCATACAATCATGAAACCGTCATCACAATCAAGGTAATAAACATATCCATCACCTCCAAAAGTTTCCTTGTGCTCTGCCTCTTTTGTTGTGGTAAGAACACTTAATATGAGATCTACCCATTTCACAATTTTTAAAGTACACAAGACAGTATTTTTAAGTGTAGGCTCTATATTATATAGCAGATTTATAGAACTTATTCATTCCCAGCCTCTGGAAACTACCATTTGACTATCTGCTTCTGTAAGTTGACCACTTCAGAGACCTCATATAGGTGGAATAGTACAGAATCAGCTGTCCTGTGACTGGCTGATTTCCCTGACCATAATATCCTGTAGGTTCATCCATGTTGTTCCATATGGCAAGATTTCCTTTCCTTTTTAAAGGCTGAATTATATTTCATTGTATGTATATACCACATTTTCTTTATCCATTCATCTGTCAACGGACATATGGGTTATTTCTATATCTTGGCTATTGTGAATAGTGCTTCAGTGAACATGGGAGTGGAGAGAGCTCTTTAAGAACCTGATATCCAGAAATATATTTGTCCAAAAGAATTGAAATTAGGAAAATTGAAATACTTTGTCAGTTTACAAATTCTTTGCTCTATCCCTCCATTCTGCTGTTTAGTGTGGCGCAAGTTTGTATCTTTTCAAAGAATCAACTTTTGGGTTTTTTTCACCCTTCCTATTATTTCTTTAATTTCTTCTCTTATTCTTATGATCATCTATGTTTTTGAACCCATTCTACTCTTTTTTTAGAAAATGTTTATTTATTTTTGAGAGAGAGAAGGAGAGCAAGTGGGGGGAGGGACAGAGAAAGATGGGGTCAGAGAATCCAAAGAGGGCTCTGCGCTGACAGCAATGAGCCAGATGGGGGGCTCAAACTCACAAACTGTGAGATCATGACCTAAAGCTGAAGTCGGATGCTCAACCGACTGAGACGCCCAGGCACACCTGGGCCATTCTGTTGCTATTTTCACCTTGTTAACTGGAGTTATTTACATAATTAATTTTTAGTCTTTTTTCCTTATATAAGCACTTAAGACTACAATTTTTCCTTAAATATAATTTTTGCTATAGCCTAAAAGTTTTGTCATGTACTAAATTTTTTTTCTTTTTTTAGGTAAAAGACTGACTCAAAGCACAAAACAGACTGATGGATTTTAATGTGATGGAGTGTGCAGAGTTCACTGAGATGGTTTCAGATTCTACATTCAGCCAACTTCTAAGAAATTATATAAGAAAGAAATATATATAAGAAATTATATATATATACACACACACACACACATATACACATACATACAATGAAATATTGCTAAGCCATCAAAAGGAATGAAATCTTGCCATTTACAGACATGGACGGAGCTAGAGAGTATTATGCCAAGGGAAATGAGTCAGACAAAGACAAATACCATATGATTTCACTCATGTGTGGAATTTAAGAAACAGAACAAATGAGCAGAGGGGAAAAACAAAAGAGAGAGACAAACTAAGAAACAGATTCTTAACTATAGAGAACAAATTGATGGTTATCAGAGGGGAAGCGGGTGGGGGGATTGGTGAAATAGGTGATGGGGATTAAGGAAAGCACTTGTCATGACGAGCACCATGTGACGTATAGAAGTGTTGAATCACTATATTGTATACCTGAAACTAAAATAACACTGTGTTAGCTAAGTCTATGTTAAATAAATACTTAAAAAAGATAAAGAATATTATCAAAACATAGAATTAAATTTGGAAGTACGGACATTTTAAGTCTTTATTTTCTCTTTTAACTTTTTAAATGCTTTATTTATTTATTTATTTATTTATTTATTTATTTATGAGAGGGAGGGAGGGAGGGGCAGAGAGAGAGGAAGACAGAGGATCTGAAGTAGGCTCTGTGCTGACAGCAGAGAGCCCACTGCAGGGCTTGAACTCACGAGCCATGAGATCATGACCTGAGCTGAAACCAAGAGTCAGATGCTTAACCAACTGAGACACCCAGGTGCCCCTAGTTTTTCTTCTTTTAAAATTCCAGTTGAGCATCTTTTCATGTGTCTGTTAGCCGTCAGGATGTCTTCTTTGGAAACATGTCTATTCATGTCTTCTGCTCATTTTTTACTGGATTTTTGATTATTTGTGTTTGGGGTGTTGACTTAGATAAGTTCCTTATATATTTTGGATACTAACCATTTATTGGACATGTCATTGCAAATATCTTCCCCCATTCTGAAGATTGCCTTTTAGTTTTGTTGATGGTTTCCTTTGCTGTGCAGAAGCTTTTTATCTTGATGAAGTCTCAATAGTTTATTTTTGCTTTTGTTTCCTTTGCCTCAGGAGACATATCCAGTCAGAAATAGCTATGGGTGATGTCAAAGAGGTTATTGCTTATGTTGATGGTTTCCTCTCTCACATTTAGGTCTTTCATCCATTTTGAATTTATTTTTGTGTATGGTGTAAGAGAGTGGTCCGGTTTCATTCTTCTGTATGTCACCCTCCAGTTTTCCCAGAAGCATTTTTTGAAGAGACTGTCATTTTTCCATTAGATATTCCTTCCTGTTTTGTTGAAGATTAGTTGACCATATAGTTGTGGGTTCATTTCTGGGTTTTCTATTCTGTTCCATTGATCTATGTGTCTGTTTTTGTGCCAGTACTATACTGTCTAAATCACTACAGTTTAGGTACTATAACTTGAAGTCCAGAACTGCAATGCCTCCAGCTTTGCTTTCCTTTTTCAAGGTTACTTTGGCTATTTGGGGTCTTTTGTGGTTCCATACAAATTTTTGTATTAGTATGGAATACAAATAGGGAGTTGTAAAATTCTGTGAAAAACTGGTGGTATTGTGATCGGGATTGCATTAAATGTGTAAATTGCTTTGGGTAGTATAGGCATTTTGATGATGTTTATTCTTCTCATCCATGAGCATGGAAATGTGTTTCAATTTCTTTCTGTCATCTTCAGTTTCCTGAATAAGTGCTTACAGTTTTCAGAGTACAAATCTTTTACATCATTGGTTAGCTTTATTCTAGGTGTCTTATGGTTTTTGGTGTAACTGTCAATGGGATCAATACCTTGATCTCTCTTTTTTCTACATTATTGGTGTATAGAAATTCAACAGACGTGGGGCGCCTGGGTGGCTCAGTTGTTTAAGCATCCAACTTTGGCTCAGGTCATGAACTCGCGGTTCATGAGTTTGAGCCCTTTGTCGGGCTCTGTGCTGATAGCTCACAGCCTGGAGTCTGCTTCAGATTCCGTGCGTCCCTATCTCTCTGCCCTTCCCCCATTCATGGTCTGTCTCTCTCTCAAAAATAAACATTAAAAATATTTTTAAAGAAGAAATGCAACAGATATCACTGATTTTGTATCCTGAAACTCTATTGATTTGTGTATCAGTTGTAAAAACTTTTTGGTAGAGTCTTTGGGTTTTCTTTTCTTTAAAATATTTTTATGTGTATTTATTTATTTTTTATTTTTATTTTTAAAATATTTTTTATGTTTATTCATTTTTGAAAGACAGAGAGAGATGGAGCACAAGCAGGAATGGGGCAGAGAGAGAGAGGGGACACAGAATCTGAAGCAGGCTCCAGGTTCTGAGCTGTCAGTGTGGAGCCGGACACAGGGCTCAAACTCATGAACCGTGAGATTATGAGCTGAGCCAAGTTGGATGCTCAACAGACTGAGCCACCCAGGTGCCCCATGTTTATTTATTTTTGAGAGAGAGAGAGAGAGAGAGAGAGAGCGCGCAAGGGGGAGGGGTAGAGAGAATGGGAGACAGAATCTGAAGCAGGTTCTAGGCTCCAAGCTGTCAGCACAGAGCCCAATGTGGGGCTCGAAGTCAGGAACCACAAAATCATGACCTGAGCTGAATCGGGTGCTTAACCGACTGAGCCACCCAGGTACCCCTCCTTTTTTTTTTTTTTTAAATGTTTATATATTTATTATGAGAGAGAGAGAGAGAGGAAGAGAGAGGAAGAGAGAGGAGAGAGAGAGAGAGAGAGAGAGAGAGAGAGAGAGAGATGAACAGGGAGAGAGGGAGAGAAAATCCAAAGCAGACTCCATGCCTTTTGTGGGGCTCAATCTCATGAACTGTGAGACCATGACCCAAGCCTAAATCAAGAGTGAGATGCCCAATCAACTGAGCCACCTAGGTGCTCCTGGGTTTTCTATATGTGATCTGCAAATAGTGAAAGTTTGACTTCTTCCTTGTTGATTTGGATGC